>NC_052619.1:54153678-54313942 GCF_016545825.1 Eucalyptus grandis | reverse complement strand
GGAGAACATGAAGAAGCCCGTGATAGTGGAGCCAAAAGGAAAAATAAAATCTTGCTAGATCATGACGTGTAAAATATTTTCATTTCAGAATTAATAAGTTCGCAAATCTTTTTAGACATTGATCGGAGCATGACAAAATAAATTAATATTAAAGTTATTAATCATGTCATGAGTCAAAAAAATTCCTCGGAAGTATCAAAATCCTTGAATTGAGATAAATGAAAGATCGAATTTGTATTTTGATAATTTTAGCTTTGATTATACTCCCTTAGACATTTGTTTTAGTAAAACGAAACTCCAAAAGTCTCGTTGCAATTTTTTTTTAAAATCAAACTCCTTCCATTTGAATCAAATTGAGGCTTCCTCCATTATAGCTTGAAAGCTCTAGGAAGAAGTGAAAACAGGTGGGCTCTAACTGCCTAACTCCTACTCTTTTTTAAGGAAAAGGAAGACTTTTCGTACAGATGAGGGCCTTAACTATCAAAGCCTTTGTTCTTATATCACAGATCATGGGCCACAGTATTGGCTGAATATGCACAGAGAGTCGTCGGCCAGTTTTGTTGCCAAATTAGTTAATAAGGATGCTTCCTCAAAGCATCACTCCAACCTATCAAAGTTGAAAATTATTAACGTTTCTTTGACACAGAAAATCACTTACTATGTGGTGCAGAAATTTTGGGGATGAGAATCCACTTTTGCCCCCAAATGAATGGTTGGATTCATTCAAAGTCAGAGTCAACAAAGTAGAAATGCAGCTTTCAAACAAGTTTGTTCCCCCCAAAAAAAAAAACCAAATCTTAATCAAGGCAAACTCTGATCGATCCAGTTTAATGGGTTAAGATGGCCTAGGCCCAAATTGACAAAGAAACATGAAGCTTGGTGAGTTATCGGGCTTGGTCTTCATCCAAGACCTCCCCTAGCAATCAATCAAATTATAAAAATCACATTTATTCCGAGGTGAAGCAACCTTCGCATTTAACCCCTATAAATACATGCTTTGTGCTGATTATTATACAAAATACTATTAAAATAGAGTACACAAAACCGATGTGTACGCACAGTCTTGTGTTAATGTAGATGGCAAAAATTATTCATGAGTCTTGTATTAGAAATTTGGGCCACTAACAAGTCTGCTCACAAATCTGATGTGACCTATTAAATCCCATTTGGAATCCAACTCAATTAGCATTTCCAAATTCCCAATCAAGCTCGGAAGTCTCTTTAGTGACTGGCAAAAGTTTTGTGAAGCCTCTCCAATGACTATAAAGATTAAAAGAATATATATTGACTCCTCTTGATCTCAAGTATGAAAGTTCTCTCTTTCAAATAGTGTTTTTGAAGTTGTGGCTCTTCATTATCTCAGTTAATGCTTGTGGATTATCTGTTACAAAAAATATAAAAAAAGAGGCAAAAAGATAAGAACTTGTAGACGGCACGAATTATTCCATTTTAAAATTTTAGACTTGGAAAAAGTTTTTGCCACACTTCTATTCATTTGAAATCTGATGATTGGGTCATTATTTCAAATTTTGTGTTTGTTATTGCCATAGAGGTGATGCCACAAGTGCTAAGATGCTTTCATCCACATTGTAACAGCTACTTTAAAGTTCTCCTACATAAAGTATGGGCATCGACCAGTTTCGAATTCAGTAAGACGAAGTAGCAATTTATAAGGTACCTCAAATATCATAATAAATTGACAAAATAATGCACTTGGTTTATATAATTTGACTCGACCTCATTAGGTAAGTTGATTGGCAATTCAAAGCCATTAAAACATCTAAAACCAAACCAAATTAAAACAAAGAAAATCTGAACAAGGGTACTTGCAGAACTATCACTAGTCAACATGCAAAGTGAACTTAAACAGAAGATTTACATAAACCTCTTCGTTACACATATGCACAACAGAATGGGAAGCACCTCCTATCAAAAAAAAAAAAAAAACCTCAACGGAGCAGGTGTCCATTCTTTTTTCTTTTGCAGAAAATTTTCCAAATTTGATCAGGCAACTCTAGAATGCGTTGAGTTTTCAAATCTCGGGGTGGATGCCTATTCATTTTAATTTCTTCCACTTTGAAACATTAGAAACTTTAGGATAAAGTTGCCAGATAAGATAGACAAATTGTCCGGTGATTCCGATCAACCAGATCACTACGATGATGTGAATGAAAAGCCATCAGTTTCTTCAAGCCACTCAGTCGGCCAAATTGTCCAGTCAGTGGAGCTCGTTCAGCTCAAAAGTTTAAAGATTCTCCAGACTTTCAAGGCTTTGAATCTCTGTAATTGCACAATACTCAATTAAAAGTTCTTACAGTTTCTTCAAGGTTGATAGGTCTATTAATGTAAGCACTGATAGGAAATGTCTAATATATATGGACGGTAAACTTGAGGAAAGCCTCGGGAGGCACTGCAGACATTCCGACAGAGTTCAACTTTGTAGAGATGAGAAAGTTGCGGAATATCTAGTGATAAGGTGGTCATTATCGAAGAGGACAACTTTAAAGACTCCAGTCTGTTTAACCTACCAATCCACCGGGGATAGAAGACCTTCTGGGAGCCTCGATAATTGGCTATCTCAGCACATGTCAATTTCAAGATCTTACAAGATGAATATCTCCAAGATATCATTGGGATTTCTATTAGCAAATTTTCTCTAGCTCTGCATCTTCTCGCTCTTCCAGCTTCCATACTGCACAGGTCTAAATGCTACAGCCTGTGACCTACCATTTCATCTGCAAGTATTCCATTAATGCCATTCTCATACAATCTTATGAGCCAATTCAATCCAGCAAGCTGGTAATCCCTCATCTTCCCTTGTATACCTGCAAAAAAAGCATAAAAATAGAACTTAAGAAAGCAGTGAACTTATGTTTGCTGGAGATATCTTTTTGGCAAGATAACTGCATAAATCAGAGCAAAACAGAAAGAGCAAGACGACAACACAATAAAGGGTGTCCCCAGTGCATGAGGTTCCTGTCTAGACAAGGGCTGGGAAGGGATGTCAAAAACCTCTACTTAGTCAAAACAAAAGAATGTGCTTGGGGCATGCTAACTGTTAGTGATAAGGAATCATGTCAACAACAAGAACATTTACAATCCCACATTACCTAGCATTCAGCAAACATTACAGCTTCTACATGTCAAAGCAGGAGCACAGGAGAGATATACACAGCAAAGACTACCCTTTCAATCAAACGAGAGAGAGACAGAGACAAAGAGAGAGAGAGAGAGAGAGAGAGAGAGAGAGACAAGAGAGATTACAAGAGGGTTGTGTCACCAGCCACGTGTTTCCTGTACCAGACAAGCCATCTTCTTCCTCCTTAAGACATTCTTCATCCTCTTCCTCTTCAGTTATTTTAGATTCATGACGCCCCTACACGTTAAGCAAAGAAAACATCACTGAGCAAACATGAATGCTGAATGCAGAAATGGTCTGGGAAATGATGACTTCAACTTCACAAACATTTTTTCTTCAACTTTTAAGCATGAGCAGATGTTTATTTGTCCATTGGGAGAGAACAATCAATATAAGGTTATAATTGAACATTGTTCATTTGCATAAATGTTAGCAAATCCCAATTCCTTTCAATATGGAACCTTAACACCAAATGTAACTGGAAGTATAGCCAGAGTTACTCACTGGACCATAGGCACCTTTCCTCTAAAGTATTCTGGCATTAGGCAATTATTAATGTATAGCAAAAGGTCCATCAAGGATCAAACAAAGCTTTCAGTCCCAGTTAAGCAACTATGAAGTATGAAGAAAGTTAGGACCAATGCAGAAATTGTTCAGCAGGCAGTCAAAAGGAACATATGAACAAGAGATCATATCTGCAATGCACAAAACAGAGAGAATTGTCATTGGTAACAGTACCTTCCTTTGATCTTCTGCGCAGCAGACTGGTTCCCTTTGGCAAAATGAGCAAAATCTCAGTTTGCTGCAGGAGATACTTCAACCGCCCTTTTCCCTTATTATTCTTGTAAAATTATTTCAAAAACAAGAAATTTGACTGTCAAAATCTATACACAAGCTCGAAAAAATGCAAGAAAGAATCATTTTTATAATGGAAAGGCACCATATCAGCATCAATAGCGGCATTTTGCTGATCCAATATTTCCTGAATCTTCTGCTTCTTCAACTTTTGCATATCACGAAGCCTGGCCTTCTCATCTTGCTAACTTCTGTTTCACCATTATCTTCCTGCGGAATGAATGGGGAAAAAGAATGCAAAAATAAATAAGTAGTGGCAACGCTTCTGATCCTCACTGAGTCATACTTCCAAGTATCTAACAACATTTCAGATGTATGGAAGCACTTGCCAACTCAAGAAGTCATGTGTATGTAAAGACAGAAGCAAAGCAAGATAAACAAGCTCTGTTCGCCATTGTTTCCCACTTTGTATATGGTGAGAGGTGATTGATGAAGCTTTCAATCACAAGGAAATGTTGAAATGAAAGGGGAAAACCCGAGTCATCAGTTTCAAATATAAGAAACATGAAAAATTGCAGCTCTGCCCAAGTACTCCACCCATGGAGATGCAAAATCAACCATCCAACCGGGAAAAAAAAACGAAAGAAAATAAAATAGGCAGAAATCCCTCTCAAAGGCATAGTTTTTGGCATGCACAATATGAAGGTTGAACACCATGCCTTCACTATGAGCGAGAGACCTCTCAACTTCTGCTCTTCTTCATCCAACCGAGAGTATGGCAGAATATAATAAACCCCAAACGAAGAGCAAGAAACAAGTTCACCTCGAAAATGCTTCAACTCTTGTCCAATTCAACCTTACAGTACATGTATCTATACGTATATACTTTTGTATTATTAGTGTTCATTCTGCGCAATTCAATAGTAAATCGGAGGATCAATACAGCAAGCGCCAATCTGCAGAAACGAATGCAGTAAAAGAATCACGAGAGACCACTAGAAACTTGTCTCGAGTGTCTCAACATCCTCGGTCGAAATCCAACGCTCATTCTACAACTTCCAGAAAAACTCGCATTCAAACACGAAGCACAAATCCACTTCCTAGCGCAAAACACCAGAGAGACCTACAACCGCACCGGACCCCCGCAAACCCTAGCAAGCAAACGAGAGATCCGGCGCCGAAATTCCCAACTAATCCAGTAAAAGAACAAACAGGAGCAGACGAGCAACCGAACCTCATCGTCGTCGTCCTCCTCCTCCTCCTCGGCCTCGCCATTCTCGTCGGCGTCGTCGTCGGCGGCGGCGGGAGGGGCGGCGTCGTCCTCGTCGGCGGAGCTGGCGGAGCGGGCGACGGCCTCGAGCCCTCCTCGTCCTCCTCGTTGACAGGCTCGTCGAGCTGCGGCTGCTCCTCCTCCTCGGAGCCGTCCGACAGGGCCTCGTCGGAGGACGCCTGATGCCTCGAGGGCCGCGCCATGGCGATCGGTGCTGAAGGCCTGCCTCCGGCGGAGATCGGCGGATCGATCGAGGTCGTCGCTGCTCGTTCTAGAGAGAGAGAGAGGCCGAATCGAAATCCGAAACGACGATCGGAATGAAAAAGGGGGCGGAGGCGGAGGAGCGGGTCGTTCGATCGGAGTCGGTGTCCGAAAATGGAGGAAGCGAGAAGGGGGAGGAGGGTTTGCGCTTTTTCGTAATTTTGTATTAAATAGTCCCTTCGCTTTTATTATGATTTTTAATTAGGTTGGGCTCTTTTATTCCGGCTTTTTTTTTTCTTTATTCGGTTTCGTTATCTGCGACAGGGTGCGAAAATTTCCCGCCAGTCAGAGTCGGGGAAATGTAATTTCGTTTCCCGCCGCGGGAATCAAAGCTGGCGCTGGCCGACGCGCGGATGGGATGGACCCGCGGCTCGAGGATCAGCGGGGTGGTTCGGCCTCGCCTCGCCGCCGTGACGGGTCACGAAAAGAAAAAAAAAAGGATGATCATTGTGATATGATTACTCATTTTTATATTATCATAAATGTTCTGGCTTAAAATATTTGGTTTAAGCCTACATTATTTGTATGTATAAACTCATCATCGTATGCTTGTATCAATGCATTGAAAATTTGGAAAAAAGTTATAAATGCCTCAAATACTAACCAATCAGAAATTTACTCTGGATATGATTTGAAATTATGAACTCATACCTCAAAGATCGTGTGATCCCTTTATGATTCAATTACCACGATAGGGGGTGGGCTACTATTCCTTCTTAAAAAATAGTGATGTGTGAATCGATTTTGTGCTTATAAAGTTTGACTTAGGTTACACAAGCAATTCATTTTATTTGTAATACGTATGAAGGAAAATACTTGAAGATTGGTGTCTACTAAATTGATCATTTTACTCTCCACAGTAATTTTTCTTGAATCTCATTTTTTTCTTAACTTCCACTTGTTTTGTGCACTAATTTTGCTACGGTTTTATAATATTCCACTATCAATATAAATTTGCGAGAGGTACTGAATGTACTGTGCACCACACATTGATATTCTTGTTTATATTATCAATATAAGCTAAACACGAAATAAAAAGGAAAATTCAAATTCTTTGCATTCTTAAAATGCACATCTGTGATATTTTGTCCAAGGATACGAACTCATCATATTCTTTTACATGTAAAGTCTTAATTTCCCGATGTTCATTCCACTCTTGTATACAATTGATCAATTATGAGATGACAATGCTCTAATTTTTAAGGTAGTGATCAATTCTTAATGTATACACATTATAAATAGATCATGTATTTTAGACAAAGCAACTAAACTCGAAATTCTAGAAGTATATTTATGTTAAAAAATATAAACTGCCACATTTGACTCAATATAAGTATTTAGCGAAGTGGGGATACGAACTCCTAGGAGAGGGCACAACAATTGGGTATTCCAAGCTTGGTGACCCAACCTTACCTTGTACATACATAGATGGAGCAATTTCGACGAATAACCTTTAAGCGAAGTGGAATCCGAGAAAGGGCTGAACAAAAAAAGAACCTATTACTAGTGCAGTGGACTCCCTCACTGAAGAAAGAATGCCCACAAAAATTAACGTGGAGAGCTCGTGAAGCCGCTCATCCTTGGTCGGCTCGATCGCGGGAATTTGGAGGAACAACCATGGCCTCGTCACGGATGGCTTCATTGAGGAAACCCATGCTGATGCCACCCTTGTCGTGGAAACCGAAAGAGACGCGAGCTGCAGGAGCACAAGGCATTGAACTTTCCTCAGACAATCTATCAGCGGTGGAATGCTTGGCGGGTCGGATGGAAGCTCCATGGCGTGTTCGGTCAATTATCAATGATCGTAGATCTCTCTCGGGCTAGCTGCCAAATGTTAATGTCATCTCTGAGGCCAGAGAAACTGACCAGGCTGCGAATTGGGTTACAAAGACCCATGGAATAAGCTCCCTTCCACCTCCTTGGATTTTCAAACCTTCCCATTCCTTTTAGTCGATTTTATGTCTTGATTTTGGAAACTCTTATTATCCATCTTTCAATTAGCAATGGAAGTTGTATTATTATAGAAAAAGAAATCAACGTAAGTACAACGAGAACATAAAAATTAATACTTACTACAAGTCACCCTCTTCAACTTTCTTTCAAAAAAAGTTATAAATGATTCCGATTTATATTCAAGATCTGCTAAATGCTCAAATTTAATTACATTCTTTTCAAATTTGAATTATTCGAGTCATTAGATTGATTCTAGCTTAAATTCGAAAATAATCGTCCGAAGTAGTACTTGCGTTTTCATATACCTCCACGAATATTAACATTAATTTCAGTGTATTTTTTGGGAATATTCTAGTTTGAACCAAGCCGCGAGTCAAAGAGCTGACGTGGAGAAATCATACGGAAGCTCCAAAAGAGAGAAAGATGGAAACCCCAAATTTGTCCGAAAGCAGAAGAAATCGGCCGCGCGGTCATTCTCCACGCCCCCGATTTCAGACGAACTTCCTTCCTTGCCCTCGCGCGACCGACGAATCACCGAACGCGGACACCGAATATGCCGGCCACCAGAAGAAGATCCCGAGGGCAAATCAGGAAAGATGCGAACTTCGTCGTCTTCCTCTGCTTCCCTTCGCTCCCGACAAGTCGCAGCGGCTCTCAATCGCCATAATAAAAGTCCACGGACGACGCCACGACAGACCAGAATCGAGTTTCGAATTCGAGCGACGCGGACGAGGATCTCGCGATCTCTCTCTCTTCTCTCTCGCCGGGCCATTCGAGCCGTTTTGATCGCGCGTGATTGTTTTCGTACATGAAAGGTGCGGAGATTGGAGTTTTTTTGGCGCGATTTCGTGCTCTTTTTTTTTTCCTTTTCTCGATGACGCTGTGGATCCGTTTTCTGTTGCAGGATATGGAGCGGAGCGGGTCGTGGTTGAGGGCGATGGTTGTTCTGACGTGCTTGGTTGCCGCAAGCGGGGCGAGAGGTAATTGCAATCCGCGTTCGTGCATCAGTTAATGCTCTGATTCTCCGATGAGGAGTTTTGACTGTGAGAAGGCGCGAATAGAAAGGCGCTAGGATTGAGTACGTCGGTTTTTGAGCGCGGACAGTGAGATTTGTATTGTGAATTTAGGGGATTAGGCATTTCAGGGTTGGGGGAAATCGTTGACTCTGTCGTGGAGATGGAGTACCTGATTGAATGGGGCAAAACTATAGCTATATGATCCCTCTGTTTACAATTGGGTGTTTTCAAAGCATACAAAAGATGAGCGTTGAGTTGTATTTGGTTGGTTCTGTTAAGCCCTTAGATTACCTAGTTTGGATCAATGCTACGCCTGGAATATGGTCAGATTGATTGAATTTCCTTATATTTGTTCAATGCAAATCTCACTCTTCTGTTTCTACTTTGGGGAAAAATATGTTGAGCATCTTAAGAGTGATCGAACATTCGCTATTCAGCTTTTGTTCAGTTGAGTTATGGACTGTAGCCTGTAGGTTTTCATGGGGTAGCTTTGTGGGAAAGCAGTGCGTTATGTTGTTTACATATTCCCCCTTGATCGCATTGGATTTTGTAAATATTTCTTCATTTCACGAAGGAGGACTGCAAAGACATACTAAATGTTGTTTTGAGTTGATGTTTCCTTAAAGTGTTCCCCTCACTGGATTTGTCATAATTGCTTGTTAGAGTCATAAGAAACTTGATTCATTGCTTGTGATTGAATGAGTGTGACTGCATTCCAATCTGAAATTTTATCTACCAGTAATTGCAGAACTTAAAGTGAGGTCCAAGACTCATAAAGCTGTTTACAATCACACTCTTGCCACGATATTGGTGGAGTATGCATCAGCTGTAAGTGTTCTTTGAAAAAAAATTCGCATTTGCCTAGAGCTTCTCAGTACGCATCAAGTTCACCATTTCAATACAATACAATTGTAAATTAATGCAAAGCTTTTTATTGCAGGTTTACATGTCAGATTTGACAGAACTTTTTAGTTGGACATGTCCTAGATGTGATGGAAAGACTAAGGTAATTTGACTACCTTTTAATGTAGCATTGTTGCTAAGGTTGCATCAAGAATGGATATTTAGTACTAAATACCCAATTTTTTAAGATGAGATTTCGTGGGCATATGCTGCCTCATCTTATGAGCTTCTGAACTGGTTATTAATGCCTTTTTGATATGAAAGCAGGGATTCAAAGTCATAGAACTGATAGTTGATGTTTAGCACTGCTTACAGGTATATAAATTGTTTTACGGTGGCCTATCAATTGGACGCTTGTGATGCCTATATGTTTGAATTGCATCTAATTGCTTGTCTCTATTTCTAAACTATTTTATATATATATAGGCATATGTTGGGGTGGCCAAGGACCTTAATGCTATGGTTATAGCTTTCAGAGGTACCCAAGAACATAGGTATGCATGTTAACTTTTGCAATTCCTTCCCTTACAATTGACATGCAAAGGATTTGATCAAAATTTAAGCTAAGAAGAGCACCCTCAGTGAATGTGTACACAAGGCACATGGGACTGCCATCCATATGAACAGAAAAAGGGTGAATCATTTCCACCAAGACATGGAAGTTACTTTCTTGTAATTTCAGATGGAGTCACAAGGAGATCACATACTTCACTAATTTTGTTCTGTGAAAATTCTGTCACGTCTCTTTATCATTTGAGCTTTTTAGTTAGTGATTGCTTCTATTTATGTCTACAGAATACAAAATTGGGTTGAAGATCTCTACTGGAAACAGCTTGACATAAATTACCCCAGCATGCCTGGTGCCATGGTGAGTTCTAGAGATGATAAGCCTCTCGCAACCTGTGGATGCTTCTGATTTGGATTGAATCACAGTCTTACTCTATTGATTATTGCTTAGGTTCATAATGGATTTTATTTTGCTTATCACAATACAACAATTCGACCTGGTATTTTGGATGCTGTTACAAGAGCCGAGGATTTATATGGAGACATCAACGTCATGGTGACAGGACATTCTATGGGAGGGGCTATGGCATCTTTTTGCGGACTAGATCTTGTGGTAAGATAAATTGAAAAACTGTTATGCCTGGGACTTGTGAATTTTATTTGTTTCTTTTGTATTGTGTTCTTTCAACTATTCAGTTTTGGTCTGTTAGGAGTTATCTGGAATTCTTGCCAACTCTACCTTGAACTGTCTGGACTCTTAAAGTGGATCTTGAACATTCTATGGCTCTCATATTTGTATTTACAATTCGTCATACATAGCATCTTGTTTTCTTATGTTTTTGTTAGATCAATCCATAGACATAACACAAGCAGAATGGGGTGCACACAGTCATAACACAAGCAGAATGGGGTGCACGCAGTCTTTACGTGAACCACCAATTATCGAAGTATCTAGTTATGTGAATTGAGTCATACATTTTAAGCTTTGGAGCTTTGAGTTGGTTGATTACTTAAATGTGGTGGGTAAAGACATCCAACTATTCCTTACAAAGTTCATTTGCTGTAAACTTTATGAGATTGTTGATATTTTTATGGTCTGGACATATAACTTTTTTAGGCACTGAAGCTCAAATTTTATGTCATGTAATCTTAAAGTGCTAATGCATTTTAAGATAGATTATATATTGATCCCAAGTTTGTGGTTCGTGCACTGTTGCTGACTGTCTCTCTCTAGTCAAATGAAGCAGCTCCTCTTCAGTTAGATTACTGGGCTGGAGCCAATTCTAAATGTCCAAATCATGCTTTTTGTCTCAGCTTTGTTAAATAGAGTGGCCCAGTGTACTTTTCTAGGCACTTGTTGTGGAACTGGTACCAGAAATGGTACCCACCCCAAAGTCACGTCCCATTGTTCTCTCTCCATGACAAGTGGTGATTTTTTTGAGTCAAACATTAATGTGGCCTATGATAGAATCATAGGTTGCATAAACTATAGACTATACCTTTTCTTGAAGTACTAGTAGCAAGCATAACATTTTGTCCTAACACAAATGATTTAAAAATGTTACTTTTGCTTTCTGGTTTCTTGCTGAAAATTATTCTATATTCAATTGTGACAGCATGCCCATGCATTGTGGCCCTTCTTTTTTTATTTAGTTTCTCCTTTGCTATTTATGACTGTATGTTTTGGAGTTCAAGGGGCATTTTCACCATGAACCAGGAATTTTTTGTTTATGCCATTAGCAGAATGTGGCTCACGCCACCAGCATCCAGTTGCTTCTTGTGGCAGCATGTAAATGCGCCTCGATTAGAATTCACCCAATCCCACTATTCCATATTGTTGACATCTTTTCTTGAAGCTGAGGGTGGGGTTGGTTTTATTGTGGGTGTGGGGTTTGGTGTTGGGGAAGTTGTGGATGGGAACTTGACAGAGCAACGCTAGACCTTCAAACCTCATGGAGAGAAAGGGCTGCTCTATTGTTCACCATTGTATGTGAAATGTGATATATGGTTTTTGATGCACTGTTTTTTTCGCCCATCCTGACAGTGCCATTGATTTATTAACATTCAAGTTATTTGGCTGTCTAATTTTGTGTGCTGAAGCTGTTTTTTTCCAGACCAGTATTCATCTGATCTACTTATATAACTGGGGACACATCATTTCCAGGTCAATCATGAAGCACGGAATGTTCAGGTTTTAACATTTGGACAACCTCGTATTGGCAATGCAGTGTTTGCATCTTGCTACAGTGACCATGTGCCAAATACAATACGTATTACTAATGGACATGATATTGTGCCTCATTTATTTCCATACTATTCTCAGTTCCCACAGAAGACTTACCATCACTTCCTTAGAGAGGTAAGGCTTTGGATTTCTTCCAACCTATCTAACCAAAGTCTCATTTCTTCTGACGATGTATGTACTCTCTTTTTTCAGCTTATAAAAGATAACTGTTTTGTTTTTTCATCTTCATAGCAAAGCAGGGTGGTCCATAGTGCTCATGACTTTTCAGAAATATTTGAGTAACTCTCATTCCTGCAAGAGCCTTCTTGTGTTTTTTCATACTGATTCCAAAGTTTAAGACGCGTAATAATGTTTGCTATATACTCTCTCTCTCTCTTTCCTGATGGCTGATAACCTAGTCTTGACCTAGTCTTAAGCTTTGTGCAATTATACACATTTTAATTGTTGTGTGTCTGCTAATGCTTATGATTATTGGTGACTAGCTCAAAGAAAGCCACGGATAAACATATTGATGTAAGATAATGCAAAAATGATTTGATTCCACCTGCTACTCTGGTGACTACTCATAATCTTTTCTATGTCAATGTTCACATGTATTTGGAATGTTCCCTTTGTTGTAGGTATGGCTGTATAATGTAGGATTTGGTAGTCTGGTTTATCAGGTCGAGAAAGTTTGTGATAGCTCTGGAGAAGACCCATCATGTAGCAGGTAATGAGGTAGTTTCAGTTGTGGCTACTTGTTCAAGCAATTAGTTTGTGGATTTGTCATGCTAGATGCAATGAGTCGTGACAAATCAGCTTGTTCTAGAGAATGTCAGTCCTTTGTTGCCAGGAATATATGTGGATGACTGATGAGGGTGCATCCATGCAGATCGGTAACTGGTAACAGCATCGCAGACCATTTAGTCTACTATGGCGTGGGATTAATGGCTGAGACATGGGGATCATGCAAAATCGTAGTGGACGCACAATTGAAGAAATACGGAGGTGAAGATGTCAAAGGAAATCTTTTGCTTTCTAGGAATCCTTCTGCGTCTGCATTGAGGCTGCCTTCAGATTCTGATGCCAAGAGCAACTTCAGTTAAAATGCTCCCGGGTCAGCACCTGGTTTCTCAAAGATTATCAGGGACCTCTGTGATGACGGTTATGAAATGGATTCCATCAATCTGTTGGCCACATCCATGACAAGACGCATAAGAGCTCTACTCAAATTCACTCTGAATGTAAATAGCGCGAAGTTGAATGTGTCATTCTTGTAAATACAACTCTGTGATCTCTATTAAATGAATGCGTTCCCTAGTTGACCTCTCAATCTTATCTTGGGCCCGTGGCTTTCTTTACCAGACTTAACCAGTTTTATAAGGTGAAGCAAAGAGTGCTTTGAATGTGTCATTCTTGTAAATACATTGTCACTAAAGACTTATTGGCGCAAGTACTTCAACTGTTGTCTGGCGGGGAGTTATGCTGATTAATTATTACATCAAGTCATCTTGGAAGCAGATGATGACCTTGTCTTGCATCATTTCCACTGGCAACCTTTGCTAAATCTTAACTTTTAGGAGGGAACAATTTATGTCATCTTGGCTTTGACATGTAACACTGATCAGCCTTTGGAACGAGAGTTGTAAGCTTTTACCTTTTTTTCTTCCCTTGATATACAGGAACTAACATTGGTGGAAAGCTGAAGAACTAAATTTCCTTCCTCAAAGGATATATATTGCTAATTATGACCAGCACATTGTGCAAGAGACCATCTAAGTCCTCCATACCTACGATAGTTGATAAGTTAGCCAAGAGTACAACACCAAAGCGTTGGGAAAAATATATTGTCGTCTTCTTTACTTGGTGAGCTAGTTGTCAATTCTATGCATTAATTGAGTTAACCACAGCTTACTCGCATAGAAAGACCCTGTAAATTTCTCTTACTTGTTACGAGAGAGAGAGAAGCTTAGGCTGTCATGTGGGACTTTTGTTGGGCAGTGGTTCTCCTTATCAATGTTGAAACCTAAAGCTCCATTTCAAGGAAAACGAAAGGGTGAATGACAGAGCTTCTGTCTCTGATGAAAACCTACACTTTGGATATATCTTTCATTGTTTAAGGTGTAGTGAAGTTAATATTTACAGGGCATGGATATCAGCTTCAAATTGTACAACCGAGCAAGTTTCGAGGATCTCACGTAAAAGGCCAATGTGTAAATTGACAAGATTAATGCACTTGACTATAGTAAACTAGCATATCAGTTTGACTTAGTCTTTTACCAGAAATTTATTCACCAACCAAAATCGTCAAAAGGGAATATGTCTTAACCAAATCTAACTCATGAAATAGATCAAAAGAAACCATGGTCCATTTCATGAGCATTTTGCAGCCATCCATCTTCAAAATTAAAAGTGGTTGCAAAAAGGCCAGTAATTAACAATGCAAGAGTGCAGGTTTCAAGTCAATTTGTCAAATTGTGATTCTAATTTAGTATAAAGAACACGATTCGAGGAAAACAATAATGAAGTCTGCTAAAAGGACCTAGGCCAATAAGCAATTTGTTTATGTTTCAGAGCTTTCTTGACAACATATTTGGTTGTAAATGTTTGACCTTTCAAGAACTGCATGCACTTCTTATTGGAAAATGTACTCCTTTGTAGAGCATGTCTTCTAAATTTTTCGAGAAGTGGATGAATCTCCTAAGCAATGCTAGACATTGCATCATTTGAACCTCGTCAAGTTGAAACAGTCAGGCCTCACACATGTTATCCCCTCTCTGCAAAGCATTTAGACCCGATCAACTTAGATCGGTATGGCAGGGCCTCCAATCAACAATTCTTCCAAAGGTTCTAGTAGTTTGCAATGAACAAAATCCACATTACTCCAATAATCTTGTTCAAGTGACTTCAACTTCTTCAAATGAGTTGGATTAAAGAAACTCTCCCTTTTCAAGATCGAAGAGTTCTGGAATTCATAGATTTTTCAAACAGTCAAGGCCTTGAATTTTGTTATTGCAGATTTTACCATTCTTAGTTCTGATAGACCATTAATATTTGAGAGATCCATTGATGTTCTCCTCCACCATCAAGATTCAACAGATAAATAAGACAAACTTGAGGGAAGCCTTTAGAGGCGCAGCCAATTAGCACACCGGAGTTCTAGTCTTTTGAGTAGAGAAAGCTCACCAATATCTGTTGATGAGGTGGTTACAACAGCAGATGACAAGGTCAAAGACTCCATTTTATTTAATCTCACAATGCACCATGGCATAGGATTTTCCACAAGTGGACTATTGTCAACGGGTAAACATCTTGTCAAATGGCCAAATACAAATCATTTAAACTAATCAGGTTTAAGAAATCTGAAACGTGTCATCATTGATGAATCAATGTTTAAGCAGATGAGAAAGCCTTGGTATTGTCATGTTTAAATCAGTGTCAATTTTAAGATTCTCAAAGAAGAATATCTGCAAATGTCATTTATCGTTTCCAGTTGCAAGCTTGCACCTTGCTGCATCTATTTCTTCAAGCTTTTACAGAAACCATAAGGCACTGGGTATCTTTTCAATGGAACAATTATACGTCCTCACAACGTTCAAACTTTTAATGTTTCCCATTGAGAAGGTGGCTCTTTAACGCAGGTGTAGGAGATATTGAACTCAAGTAGCCATTGTAGATTGCCACTCGAGTCTGGAAGCCTCTGTATACATCTACATTCTTTCAAAGACGAGTGTTCAAGGCTTGTAAGAGCTCCAATCGACAGGGGAAGTTGTGTAATTGTGGTGGTTCTAAAAGATAGCCTCGATAGAGATGTCAGCGACCAATGGAAGAGATTATCTTCAGTTATAAACAATGTGAAGCGCTAAGAATCTCGAGATCCATCAGCACTTGATACTTAGTGTCAAAGAATTCAGCAATGCTTGAATATCATAGATATTTCCCCCAAGTGCATTCAATTGTTTTTTTTTTTTTGGTAAAGCAAGTGCATTCAATTGTTTCTTCTTGTAAACATCATCAAAAAGGAAGAGAACTCTTTCACTAGATAGCCTATCTTTAATTATCTTGATCCTTTCATCAACATTACTTATTTCAGTCAATTTCCACTTATGGACACATGATTCTTTAAGTACTAAATGCCCTTGAGTACTCAAAACCATGTGAAAACTATTGTAGATGATTTTGGTGAGACTCAACTGACATCACCGCCCATTTCATGAATTCCAACAATTCCTGTTTCTTGTGCTGTGAGTGCCTATCATACTCAAGAGGAAAACTACCTTGAGCACCATTTTCACGTCAAGAAGTCCATGAACTGATCTTGGCAGGCACTACCGTGAACACTTCTTTAAGCACACACACAATTTTTCACCCTATCCAGACAAGCTCTTCGAGTGTTTCCTCGCAAAGGAATATTTGTGTACTGATAAGCAAGTTCTATTGCATGTCAATGAAAGAACACACATCCAGATGAAGTGCAATATTCGTTCTGTGGCCCCACAAAAAAGATTAATTAACAATCAGGTTTGCCTAAATAGCCCTTTTACCCCCCAAAAACATTATACATGATGCCACAAATTGCACAATGAATCCCCCTGCCCTGCTCTGGAAAAAAGTGCCAAACATTCAACTAAAACTTAACATCGAGTTCAACAGATTTGACAATTTCATCGTTAAGCAACGACTTCCCTCCCTGATCTTCAAGTTTTTGTCTCTCGACAGATGGATGCACAGTATGTCGCCCCCAAGATTGTGAAAGGGAATTGAGGCGAGAGTAAATGTCATCTTCATTTTCCTTCTTTCAGTCTTCATTTGTACAGACGCCTAATTAGCCACAACTCCCTGCACCGAAAGATTTATGTAAGTTTCTCAAACTCTAAAAGCTCTCAGCAACATTAGAAACTGGCAAAAAGCTGGTCGTTTGAGATGTCTCCCTTCGCAGTTCTTGTCAAACTCAAAACCTAAAAAGAGTCCTCTAGTATAACTTGAGGTGAATGGATGGGCTTCTATTACAGATAATCACCTAGGTTTAACCATTTCTAGAAGATGTAGGCAATAATGGAGATCATACAAGAGTCCACTTACATGATTTTTGACCCCAGTGAGACTCATCATAGGTCCTATGCACCAGGAATACTGAAATATTAGCCTTCGACTATAAGATGATTTATGATACATCAGAGAAGCTAAGTAGCTCCTCTCTCCTGTCACAGATGGAGGTTTGCTGCGCAAACTGTCGATGCCGCTACCCAAGTGAAATCCGTCTTTCTTCATTTTATAACTTCTCCATAACATTTGCAAATCCCACTAAGAAGCACACCTTTCTTGGAAAATAAACTGAACATGAGCATATCAATACAGAGTGTCTATTTCACAATTGCATCAATGAGTTGACTATGCTGTAAAGTTCCAGGATGAGAACCATGGTTATATGACCTTCCAACACATATTCCATCAAATTGTTTACAGCATAACAAAGTTATCTCCAATGTGAGGCAAGGTTATCAACTTCAAAATATGTGAAGCAGCAAATCGACAAGTATCTCTGATAATTTGTTACATATCAAATAAAAGCGATGCAATCGACATACATACTAGGAAACATAAAAGCAAGGAGAAACCATCCAAGAAAAAATATAGCTAAAAAGCAAAACCAAACTAGGAAAAGAGAACGAATATTTGTACATAATTAACAACCCTTTGATTGTACGGAGGAATCATAACTTCAATGCCTTTATCAGAATTGCAGTCATCAACTTGTGAAAAGGTAATTGAAAAGTGCATATGAAACTTCAGTGTTCATATCCGAGAAAGAATTACGTTGCTGAAAAGGGATAACATTGGCTGTCAGATGAATTAACTTACCTCAATCCGTTTAAAGCTTGAACACGAGGGAACAATTTGTGGACGTGGATCAAGAAGCTTTCAAAAGATTGTGCACTCATTCGTCGTCTTCTTCCTCGCACTCTCCCTCAGTCGCTTTCTACCTCAGATTCAAATTCAAATTCGTCGTCTTCTTGCTCAGATTCGTATTCGTCATCACTGTCTTCTTCCCCAAATTTGACTGACATCTCCCGGCAAAGCGAAGAAATTGCCTCCACGTCTAAATTCCCGCAACACTTTATTCTAACCCTTTTCAGTCCCTTCAAGCATGACAGATCAGGCAACTCCTTTAAAGATCCACATTCAAGAATCATCAATGTTTCCAAAGATTGTGGTAGTTCGCCTTGAATCTTAACCAGATTACCACATTTGCATACACAAAGTAAACCTAGGTTGTTGCAATTACCTATAGAAGGTAAAGTCTTCACCTGTTGAAGTTTCTCAAGCCACAATTCTTCTAGGTTCTCCAAAAGACCAAGGCTTCGAATCTCTAAGATTGCACAATCAACGATGGAAAGAGATGATAGTCCCTTCAAATTCGATAGATCCCCCAGGGAAGAAAGTGACTTGCAATCTTTCAACCGCAACTCTGATAAACTGAGGGGAACGCTCGGGAGGCAAGGTAGAATAGGGCAATGGAGCGAAAGTTTCTGGAGTCGAGGAAGGAGACTACTCATATCCATGGGTAAGGCGGCCACACATTCGGATACAATTTGCAAGGATGATAAACTGGAGGGAAGGCCTGGGAGGCAACGCAGATAAGGGCACCGGAGAAGAAGTTTCTTGAGTTGGGGAAGGAGACTTATAACATCTGTTGGTAGGGTGGTCACGTCTTTAGAGTCAAAGTACAAGGTTGATAAAGTGGAGGGAAGGCGCGGGAGGCAACGCAGATCAGCGCCCTTGAGTTTAAGTGACTTGAGTCGGGGATGGATGCTACTAAGATCCGCGGGTAAGGTGGTCACGTAATCAGAGCACGGGTTCAGGGACTCTCGTGGCATTGGATATGCTTCCACAGGCCCACCAGATTCCCCACCATCATTACGTCGGCCAAACCATAGCTTCAATTCCTTTAAATTAACCAGGTTTGACAGATCTGGAAACGTATCCATGTACAATGTATGTAGGTCTAGATTGATGAGACTTTCGGGAAGTCTCGGTACTTTGTATATTCTAACATCCCCCAAATTCAAGATCCTCAGGCATCGATTTTTGTAGATGCAATCGCAAATTTCCACTTTGAAATCATGCTCAGCTTCGAATTCTATTTTTTCAAGGTTCTCCATCATCCAGAGGGCATCAGGTATTTTGCGTATGGGAGTACCGATCATATTCAATACTTTCAAATTTTTCCACTTTCCGATGGAATTGGGTAGTTCCTTGATCTTTGTAAAAGATATATTCAAATCAATTAGGCTTGCAAGATCTCTCCCCACCACTTTTGGCAACCTCCAAAGTTTATGACATCCCTCTACATCTAAGGAAACTAAGCATTTCAATTGACAAATCGACTCGTCAATTTCGACTAAATTGCTGCAGTTGTATAGGATCAAGCGCTCTAAATTTGAATGAGCAGAGAAGTTGGGGGATCTTTCCAAGCCATAACAAAACCCCAGATTCAGAACTTTCAAATTCTTCATCACCTGTGAAAAGAAAAATCATGCAAAGATTACTTTCGAATATTATAAGACAAAATAATGAGTTTTTCCTTCCATAAAAGATACCTTCATGTGGCTCCACCCTTGCCAATCATGCGTAATTCTACTATCAGACAGATCAAGAATAACCACATCCTCCATATAGAAATTTGTAATCTTAAATGTTGGGGGAATATCATGCCAAGAAAGCCATCGTAATTGTGGAAGGAGATTTGAATTCTCCAGGAAAACATTAGTCGGAAGAACACTTGATGGCGATTCGTGCCAAAAAAGCCTCTCTTCTGCATCAAAATATTCCGCCGAATTGTCAACTTGAAGAAACCTTAGATTTGAAAGGCTCTTAAAGCCCTCATAGGTAAAACGGAAGTGCCTCTCACGATCAAACTTGAGACTAAGAGCTTCAACTTCCTTTTTTCCCTCCTGCCCAAAGGAAAATTTTAAGAACAAAAAGTTAATGAAAACGCTTCAAGATCACCATTTTAAGAGGTTCCGTATTACCATTAATCTAATATTAAAAGAGCAAAAATATTAATTGAGTGGGTCACAATGGTGCTGGAGAACACAAAAAGTAGCTGCATTTTTTAAAAAAGAAAATATCCATAAGTAACTTGGAGATTTATTGCATGGGGGATATTACCTCACTTTTCCTCAGCAAATCCAATGCTTCATTGGAATCCCACACCCTAATTTGCTTCTCTATTTTCATTTCACTTTGTTGACGAACTATTTCTCTTCCGAGGTCTCTGAGTTGGTCATGCATCCACACTTTATTACCCTCTTCAATCTTTATCAAAGACATGCTCTCCAAAACATCCATGGCACATTTCGGATAAAATTTAGATTCCCAGAAGTGAACAATAATGTCTTTATCATATCCAATCAAAAAACAAGCTATATCGAGGAATATAACCTTTTCCCTATCTTTTAATTCATCAAAACTTATTTTCAGCTTACTCTGAACATCCTCAGGAGGAATTTCTTTCAATTGTTTCAATTTGACATCCCACTTTTCCTTTTCAATGCGAGCTAATAATGATCCCATGACCTCAAGAGCCAACGGAAGACCTCCAGCAATTTTTATCGCCCTCTTGGATTGGTGGATATCCTTATCCGAAGGATAATCTCTTCTAAAGGCATGTTTGCTAAAAAGTTGAAGAGATTTATCAAAATCCATCAAGTCAACTTCACAAAGGTCGTCCACTTCGGGAACCTTGAGAACCTCTTTCTTTCTAGTTGTAATAATAAGTTTGCTTCCTTTACCAAACCAATCATGGTTTCCTACAAGTGCATCCATATGTTTCTCGTGATCCACATCATCGAGAACAACCAAGACTTTTTTATTAGACAACTCTTTTCTAATTGTCTGAATCCCTTCATCTACATCTCTTATGTTGATCGGTTTCTTTTTTAGGACCTCAAGGATGAGCTTCTTCTGCAAGGATAAAATGCCGTTGTTGGTTTCTGCCTGTTCACGGATGTTAACAAGAAAGCAACAATTGTTGAATTTTTTTAAAAGCTGATTGTAGATGATTTTGGCAAGAGTCGTCTTTCCGATGCCACCCATCCCATGGATACCTATAATCCGTGTTTCGCTTGTCTGAACACCTATCTTTTCCATGATTTCTTTCACATGGTGGTCGACACTGACCAAGTTGTCTGATACTGCCAGAGAAGCCTTTTTCAACTCATTGAAAATCTTCTGCGTGAATTCTTTCACGAACTCGCTTTCTCGCCTACTGTTTGTGAGAGGTCAAAAGGGAATGAGTTAGAAAGCTGAGTTGAACCAAACTATGTTCCAAAAAGACCAAATTGAAAACTACAAACCTATTCTAAATGTGTTCTTCAACGATATATATTCCATTTATATGAATTAGCGGTGGAACTTAGGTTTAATGAATGACTTAAACTGACAAAAAAAAATGTTGCTAGGAATGAAATGGGACAAAATTGGTATTGTGCCATTATTTAGCGTGATTTTGCGGCATAACTTCAATTGCATCGGGTTTAATGATACAACGCACACGAGATGGAATGTTAAAAGAATCACCTGATAGGCTCCCTTGGCAGTTCCCATCCGTTTATTGCCCCAACTGCACCAAGAGCATACTTCCACTCTCTGATAGTCTTTTGGTCATACCTCTTCTTTCTTTCATGTAAACGAAAGGGCTCTTCATAATTCCCAATTTGGTGTCGAACCTCTGAAGGCGCCACATCATAAAAAATGGGCATGATCATTTTCCCCCCATTTTTCTTGCACTCGACCATCTGAACTACTTCCTTGAGACACCAAACACTAGAGGCATAATCTTTCGAAAAGATAGGTATTAAGATCTTTGACTGCTTAATTGCTTGGAGAAGTTCTGGGGCAAATTCTACACCTTTGCGAAGATCTTCATCATCCTTAAATGTGTGGATACCTACATCTTTAAGACTAGTGTAAAGGAAGTCGGTAAAAGCTGCTCGAGTATCTGGTCCTCTAAAGCTCAAGAATACTTCATAGTCATATCCCGATGAAGTGGCCACTTCTTGACCTTCTGTTGACGTGTGAGTAGAAGAAGCGCCTCCTGCTGTTCCATCATTTCCACTTGCACTCTCCTCCGTTGATCTCGCTTGATCTCCTCCTCGAGAAAAAAGTCGAAACAGGATAGCAGCAAAAGCAGCGGCAGCCAGAGATGGTAAAAACTTCCGAGCCATGAGATCACTGTACTAAGAATGATTCATTGTGGCCAATCAAAGTTGACAAAATGCCAGGGTTCTTTTTAAATGTTAAAAAGTGGGGCCCTTGGAGACTCACCTCAGATGTGGCTCCGATTGCGGCAAGGAGCTATCGAGGTGATATATCGACGGTTCCTTCGGCGGGGGCTCGATGGAGGGAGCGATTCGCCGCGCGTGCGTGTTTCGGTGGACGGGTTTGCGATGTCCACGCGCGCAACTTCAGCAGCAGCTCCGGCGGAAGCCAACGCTCTAGTAGAAAACCCTGGATTTTCTAAAGAGATGGGGAAGCGATTGAGTTGCTTCGGGTAAACGAAATATTAAAAGAAACTCTTTCTCTCTCGTTCCTTTTGTATTATTGAATTTTAACTCGTCCTGCCTCTGCGAGTTACTTCACACTCGCGTCTTTGCCTCTACATATCATCATATAGAGCTCTCCCTCTCTCTCTCCCTCCCTCTCTCTAGTCATCGAGCGGGTATTGTCTGTGCACCAACACAGGTAAACCCAACTTGTGCACCGATAGATCAGGTGAATTCTCCACAGCGCCCACGTCATCCACCGGTTTACATGAGTACGGATTTTTTCTTTTTTTGATAGAAAGAATTGTTTTTTTACTCAACGTAATCAAATATGGGAAGAAGATAGAAAACTTCCAAGCAAACAAATCCCAAAAGAACCGCAAAACAAGACAAAACCTATAAATCAAAAGATTACAGTTTGCAGTTGTAAGCAGTTCTTATATCAAAAAACAAGACCTCCTCAAAGTTCCTTGCAATTGCATGAGTGATCAGTATGCTCCAGCACCGGCAAGACTTTTGGATTTCGATCGGCACAAATATTGATTGATTTGAGCCTATTGATACTTGATAAGGACAACATGGTGGGGAGGAGCCAAGGAGGAAAAATAAAATCTCACTAGATTTAATGGTGTAAAATTATTCTGTTATGAAATTAACAAGCTTTAAGTCTTTTTAGGCGTACATCCGAACCCCTGACAAAAAGAAATTTCAAGATTAAAGTTATTAATTACAATGACTTGATGAGTTAATAAAAAAAACTCTCAAGAAGTATCAAATTCCTCGAACGAGACTAACAGAAGATTAAATTTGTTCTCCGATAGTTTTAGCTTTGATTATATCCCCTAAAATTTTGTTTTAGTAAAACAAAAGTCCAAATATCTCGTGGCTCAAGAATTATTTGTTGGGTTTCATTTGGAACCTCACCTCCTCAAATGTGCGATAAAAGTGGATTTCCAAAAGGCCTATGATACTATTGACTGAGATTTTCTTCAATTAACACTCACGGCATTTGGCTTCCCTGATGTTTTTGCTCGGTTGATTATAGCTTGTGTTCGGACTCCCAAACACTCCATTTCAATCAATGGAGAGTTTCATGGTTTCTTTGCCGGAGGGAGAGGACTACGACAGGGAGATCCTATGTCCCCTTATTTGTTCACGCTTGTGATAGAGATACTCTGTGGAATTCTAATCTCCCAGACTTCTCTTAAGGAATTCAATCCCTATTGGAGGTGCAAGGCAACTCGGCTGACTCACCTTTTTTTCGCGGATGACGTTTTCCTTTTTTGCCGGGCTGATTGGGCGTCTATCACCTTAATGAAAAAGGGTCTTGATATATTCTCTTCATGGAGTGGCTTAATCCCGAATAGAAACAAGATTGAAATTTTTATGTTGGGAGGATCTCTTTCTCTTCGCAATTATATTCAAATGGCCTTTGAATTCCAAGAAAGTACCTTGCCTATGCGATACCTCGAGGTTCCCATCATCTCTTCTAGACTTCGTAAAGTTCACTGTATTGCTCTAATTGATCGGATCACTGCTAGGGCTCGATCTTGGACTCAAAGATTTCTATCATTTGTTGGAAGACTGTAACTCATCAGGCCAGTCCTCCATTCCATTCAATCATATTGGTCGAGTGTGTTTACCTTACCGGCGTTGGTTCTAATTAGTATTGAAACAATCTTGAGACAATTCTTATGGAAATGATCCGCACTTGGTAAAGGTGGGGCTAAGGTTGCGTGGGACAACATATGCCTCAAAAAATGAAGGTGGGCTCGGCATACGGAATTTGAAAGACTGCAATAGAGCGGCTATGCTTAAGTACATATGGATCTTTTTCACCGACAAAGAATCGTTGTGGTGTTGATGGATCCATTCTAATTTCTTAAAAAAGGACAATTTCTGGATCTCCTCAACACCTTCTAGGTGTTTTTGGGGTCGGAAAAAAATATTGCAATTAGAACAGAGTTTAGGTCTTGCTTCGCTTGGAAGATTGGTAATAGGGGTGTGCATGGTCCGGGCAAGCGGTTCTTGACCTAGAACCGGGAACTGCCCGCTAAGGACCGGTTCCGAAAAATTGGAACCAAGATCCATCCGTTTGTTGCATGGATCCACTCGGGAACCGAACCGCCGGTCCGGTCCGGTTCCTGGGTGGATCCATGGAACCAGTCTCACTGACCACAAGATGAAAATCTTAATTAGTTTCAAATAAAATTCGAGAAAGGATATTCTTATATAAAAGGCCAACATTCTGCTATAACCTTAGCAAACAAACCTAGAGAAAAAATAAACAAAAGAACTGGGAAAGACCATATTAGAGTTCAAAGACTCACTAGAAGAGAATTTTGTCCACAAACACTTCGGCGACTCTAAAACTTCCATAAGCTGCAATAGTGAACTACTACTATAAGATATGACAAGGAGTGTGGGCAAGCAATTCAGATTGTTAGCCTCCACAATGAAACCACAGTTCGTAGTGACTAGTAAGTTAGATGGATAGTGTTCAAGCAATTAAAATTCTCCACTTTGTATAACCTCATGTCCATATTAGATATGCTGCGGATACTAGCAATGAATCACATGCTTAAATTAAGCAACACATCATCAACACTTAATCACTTCTCATGGAGCTAAATCATATTATACTTACAACAGAAAATAGATATAAAATAATATTTTCTTTTCATATTCTAAACTAGACTACAAGTATTCCTTTCCTACTGCATTCCATCAGGTATGATGACAAAGAGAAGTAGCACAAAGAGTCACAAGGTAAACTTCAAGATCTTAGCATAAGCAGAATTAAATGACAAAGCCACAGAATCTGTGCGAACCAAGACTCTGACTAGTAATTAGTAATCACTACTGCCTCCAACTTTTTTGAACTGTGCACATTCTAATCGTCCCTAAGGACACAATGTGACTGAATTACTTTAACGCCTATTGTATTCACTTCAACTACATTATCATATCAAGTGGCAGCTTCAAAATTGTCAGCGATACAGTCCAAGAAAGGCAAATCAGACACACATTAACACACTTGATTTCCCCATATTGCCATCTGCATATTTCAAGTTTACCCTTCATTTATCTTCTATTTTCATCTATTGAATCTTATTTTATTACATTCAGCACCTTCTTTCTTCTAACAAAAAGTAGTCGCCCTAAAATCCACAAAGAACACTAGCAGCAACTAACAACGAACATTTCCTGCCAGCAACAAAAATGAATTCTCTATCGTGGTATAGATCAAGCTTACTAATATATCGCAGCATTCTAGCTAGTTCACCATCCACACCTATTCTGGGATACATGCTGCCGAACTTCCTTCGAGAAGGGACAAGGGGAAAATATTTGAGCCCTCAATTCATGACTCTCATTACACAACCATAATTAGATATCACATTACATATTTGCTCATCCTATCAAAGTGTTTATAACCTATTGAACATAACCTCCAGTTGACGAAAGAAAATGTGGGGACATTGGGATGAAACCACACCATCGATGCCAAGTCATTGTCAAGCCTCTATATTACCAACAAGCTCCTAGGCCTCATCCTGACTAAAAACCACTACTTGTAGATCTACTGAAAAAGCATTCTAGTCCAAGACGTACCTAACGACATCGCGAGTCAAATTACTTCCTCAAATGCCTATTATACTCGCATCACTTGCATCATCGTAGCAACTTGCTCACTCAATCACAAGGATGGATGCAGCACGTATTTCAAACACTCTATCTGACTCATCGAATTCGGTTTTGGTGGTGCATTCGCTTTCGACAATCGCGTCCAACTACAAACAAGGGAATCGGCAACATCTCCTGGCACGCGCAACAGCGAAGCACGACCAAATTCACGCTCTCAACGCAACGAGAAACCGAGGAACGAGAAAAAAAAAACAAACAGGAGGGCTCGGGAGACTCATGGGTTGTGGCGTATTCCTCGAGAGGGATGGTCTTCTAGTTGCACCTCTCCCTGGCCTCCGACTACCGGCAGCAAAGTGAGCGCGAGCGCGAGCGGCAGCGGCAGCAAAGAGATCAAGACCGCGAGCCTCAGCAAAACGTCGCGAGCCGGAGGGGCGAGTTGCTTCGCGACGTTTGGCGGTCGGTTCAAGGTGGCTGCTGGACGGAGAAGAGGACCATTGAGGGCGGTTGGTTTGTGGAAGCTAAGGACCGAAAGAACACTTCAACCAGTAAACCGAAGAGACACAGCTACTAAGTGCTAACGCTATCTAGGTTTGTTTTAGTAATTTATTTTTTATATTAGAAATTTACCGGTCTGGTCCAGGTGGGTGGGCGGACGGATCCACCCGCGGAACCGAGAACCGGACCGGTACCCACCGGTTCCAAAAAATTGGAACTGGGAACCGGACCGGTTCGCTCAAGAACCGCCGATTCCGGGCGGTTTCGGTCCGGTTCCGGGCGGTTCGGGCGGTTCCCGGGTATTTTGCACACCCCTAATTGGTAATGGATTTTCGGTTTCTTTATGGCATGATCAATGGCTCGCTGATGGCCCCCTCGATCTTTTATTTCCGAGATCCATCATTGAATTGCCGGGTCTCCCTAAACATGCTGTTGTTGTAGATTTATTCTCCCCCCTCGGTCATTCATTTAAGAGTTCATTTGAGAGCTGCGGCTTCTCTATCCTAGATCAGACTGATGCACCGGATTGTTTCACCTGGAATCATCACCCATCCGGATCCTTTTCTGTTGCCTCTGCATAGGATTTCATTAGAACAAAGAAGGAAAGAGTTTCTTGGGACTCCTTTATTTGGAACTCTGATATTGTCCCTACAAATCAATTTAACTTGTGGTTGATTACCAAGAACAAGTTACCCACCCAGGAAGTCCTAATCCGTTTTGGCAGAATCGTCTCAGGTACTTGTGCATACTGTAATGTTATTCCGGACTCTATCAACCACTTGTTCTTCAACTGTCGTATCTCGGTCACGCTTGCTTATTTTTGGGCGACGGGATGCAATTTACCTTGGAAATCGAGGCCATGGATGGACAACCTTGCTCGGGCGATCGAGTTGCTCTCCGGTAAGGATTTCTACCATCGGATTGTGCGGTTTTCTTTCGGTGCCCTTTGTTATTTGATTTGGAAGAAAATGAATGATATTATCTTATGAGGGGAAGCACTGTTTGTCCCTGCTTTTAAGAACCGCCTTATGAAGATAGTCAAAGATAAAGCGATTATGTTCACAAGTGTTCCGGACACTCCGAGAAATAGACATCTCAAAAGAAGCTGGGATCTTGATCCCTCCATCTTTACGGATCGTCTCGGGCATTAGTCTCCCTGCTTCTTCTCTCGCTCTACTACAAGCTTCATCATCTCTCCGTTTCTTCGTTTTTCGAATGTTTGGCGGAGGTCTGGTGGTTGTAGTTGTTTTTGTGTTGTAACTGTGGTTCTTCTCCTTTTGGTCTGCTTGCCTTTGGCTTTTGTCACGGCTTCCTTCCACTCTTCGGTATTCCTTAGAGTGTAAGCCTTTGGCGCCGTCTTTTGTAATTTTGTCCAAAGCTATATTATTCTTTACCTTTACCAAAAAAAAAAAGTCCAAATATCTAGTTGTAGATTTTTTTAAATCAGACACTTTCTGTTTGAATCAAAATTGTGCTTCCTCCATCAGCTCGAAAGCTTAGGGAAGAAGAGAAAATGGGTGGGATCCATTGCCTAACTCATACTGTTTTGAAAAGAAAAAAAGAGACTTCTTGTATTAGATGCGGGCTTTTACTATCAAAGACCTTTGTTCCTTCACCACATAAATATTAAGGAACTAAAAAGGGAAGATCTTTTTAAATGACTTTTGGGTGGGTCATTGAACTTAGAAGCCACGGAATTGGATAAATATGCAAAGAGAGTCGTGGGCCAATTCTCTTGCAAAATTTGGTCAATAAGGTTGATTCCTTGAAGCATCCTCAACCTCCCAAAGTTGACAATTATTCACGTTTCTTAATGCAGAAATCATTGGACCATGTGGTGCAAAAATTTTGGGATTACAATCTACTTTTGCCCCTCAAATAAATGGCGGATTCATTCAAAGTTAAAGTGAAGAAAAGTAGACATCAAATTTTGAGAATTGATGGGTGTATTAGTTTGGGATTTTACTTTCTATTTGTCACATGTGTATTAATTTTTTTTTTAATAGTATCAATCCAATTTAACAGAAACGAATAGAAATTAAATTTGTCACAAACATACCAATTTGGGTTTTTTGTGGTAAAAAATTTAGTTTAGAATAAATTTAGCATGAGTGTATCGGTTTGAGATTTTTCGTGATATTAATCCTAAAAACAATAAGTTTAGAGAAAAACGACTTGGCTAGAAAGAATTGTTACCCTTATTTTCTTGCTACCCTTCAAAGTAAATATACTTTATTAATGCTCAATTTTTCTACATTCCCAAAGCACAATCATATCTATAATTTACAAAGATGGTTTCATAATTTCTATCTTAATTTCTTTGTAATCATTGTTATTTTGATGGATTATAGAATAAACGAAGACAATATCCATTCCAATTTATTAGTCATTCCATGTTACTTTTAACGATACAAGCTGTATTTAGTGGATTCGCTTATTACCAATTACAATAAAATCAGTTTTTTTTAAACATATTTTCACTGTAATCAAATTCTTGAGATTCCCTTTATTTGAAATTGAATTTCCTAAAAGCATTTTCCCGCGACAAAAAAATTCTCAGCGAGATAAAGACACCCTAAAAGTTCTTTTTTTTTTTCAATTTTCCTATGACGGTATATGACCAGAGGAAACGGTGCCATGAATATGAGAATTGGAGATCGATTTGTTACCATGTAAATGTTACGGGTGCATGGGAGAACGATGAGTCGTTGGATTTTACAAAGTGATCTAGTGACATGTTTTTCCTTCTTTTTGATAAAGTCCCTACGTTTATGGAAGTATGACTGTGAGGGACAAAGTTACCAAATGAATGAATCATGGGTGTGATTCCTTCTTAGAGCAAAGTTGGTTCATCATGTACCGTTGGTAGTCCAAGTGTTCGTAGACTTTGACTTTGCCCCTCTGATCCCGTGATGTTTCAGTTTTCTTGCACCAATCGTACGCTATTCCGTCTTTTTTTTTTCCTCTTTTTTTTTTTTTAGAAAGGTAGCTAATGTTAATGCCAAGTTAAAACGAGGCACAGGGAGCTTAGGTTTTAGATTTCCATGTCAAGATCACATTGACCAATCTCATGCAATTGATAATCTAATGATTGTATTTCGATGCAAACCAAAAACGACATGTATGTGGCACTTTCATACTTTCCATTTAATTAAATTAGAGAGTATCAACTTTTATATTGATTGATGATATGATTGGTTTATTGAAAGTTCAAAGTATTTTTGAACAAATGGTGTTTGTTTGCAAGTATTTTTTTTTAATTTTCTAAATTAATTTTGTGGTAATTAAAAATTTTATGTTTCACAATAGAAAATAAAATTTTGCTAGATCTAGAGGTGTAAAGATGTTCCATTCTAAAATTCGTAAATTCTTAAGTCTTTTCAGGCATAAATCCGAGTGTGACCAAAAATGACATTTAAGATTGAAGTTATTAATCACAATGACTTGATGAGTCAAAAAACACTCTTGGGAAGTATCGAATTCCAATTTGAGTAGTATCTATTTATTTTTATTTTTTTTTGGTTAAGAGTAGTATCTTTTTCCACAAATCAATTTATTCACTTAGTGTATCGAATTTAGTATACTTATTTAAAGTACTTGTAAATAACCTAGATTTATTAGTTAAACTTCAAATGATGGAGAGCTCGTGCTTATTGAGTAAAAGTGCACATATTTTTTGAAAACATTAAAAAAAAAACCCACATATATTGCTAGCAGTTGTAATTAAAATGTCATTTGTTATGTGAAAGTTGAATACATGTTATTTGACAAAATTCTCATAGCAATTAAACCACCGAGGATCTCAGTAGTCATTTAGGGCAAAACTACCTCGAAGAATCCGAGGGAAATTATTGTTAAAAACTAAAAAGCAAAGTGAATAATGAAAAGAAATAAAGCAATGCAACAAAAAGAAGAAAAAAGAAGATGGGGTCATCCTAACGTGGAAAAGGAGTCCCGCCAATGCTTTGGCGTGTGCCTTCGGTAGTCCAAGTCTTCGTAGGCTTGGGTCAATCACCGGTGGGATTCCTTCTTGAGCAAGCTGGTCCATCATGGACTGTTGGTCGTCCAAGTCTTCGTAGACTTTGACTTGGGTCAACCATTGGTGTTAGTCTTCTTGCATCGCCCCGCACGCTGTTTTGTCTTTTTCTTTTCTCTCTTTCCGAAAGTGGTAGCTTATGCCAATACCCCGTTAAGACGAGGCACAGGGAGATTAGGCTTTACATTTTTGGCCTCCCGATCAAAATCATATCGACTGGTCTCATGCAGTTCTTAATTTAGTGATTGTATTTTGATGCAACGCAAAACTATATGTATGGGGCACATTCTATTTTCATTTCCATTTAATTAAATTAGACGGTTCTAACTTTTTATTGATTGATTTTCATTTCACGTTTGGTAAAATTTTTATTCCCAGGAATAGATTGGGAAGAGAATTGAGAATAAAAAAAGAAAAATATGATTCTCCGTTCGAGAATAAAAAAAAAATCAAAATAGTAAAAGTCTCCTTATTTCCTTCCGACATCCCGCGATTGTCGTCCACCACCGCCTGCCGCCGTTCGCCACCACCGCCGCCGCTCGTTGCCGCCCCGGCGAGCCTCACCGGTAGCCGAGCTCGCCCGATGGCCAAGCGCCGGGCGAGCCTCGCCCGGCACCGGGCGAGCTCGCCGGTGGCTAGGCGGGCCTCACCTAGCCCGGCGAGGCTCGCTCAGCCACCGGCGAGGCTTGCCTAGCCTCACTTGGCCACCGGCGAGGCTCGCCTAGCCCTATCTCGCCCAGTTGCCGATGAGGCTCGGCCGACAAGGGACGGCGACGCTCCGATGAGCGTCACCGGCCCTCGTCTAGCCGGCCACGGTCCTGGGACCGGCCAAATGAAGAAGAAGAAGAAGAATAGGAGAAAAGGGAAAAAAGAAAAGAAAAAAAAAAAAAAAAATAATTTGGAATGTAATCAATTAGCAATGTATCAAACGCAATTCTATTCTAGAATAAAAAAATTTGGACATTTATCAAATCCGTTTTTTTACTCAGAATCACTTCTCGGGAATAGAATAAAAAATAATAATTTCTAGTCAGAATTAGCTCCCGAGAATAGAATCGTTATCAAACATGCCCTAAACATTCCATGTTTCACGATAAAAAAACAAAATCTCGTTATATTTAGAGGTGTAAAATTATTCAATTCCAAAGTTCATAAGTTCTTAAGTCTTTTCAAGCATAAATCCTAATGTGACAAAAAATATAAAGATTAAAGTTATTAATCACAATGACTCAATGAGCTAAAAAAGACTATTGAAAGTATTAAATTAGTTTTCCAACAACTTTAGCTTTGATTATACTCCACTAAACTTTGGTTTTAGTAAAAATGAAACTCCAAAAGTCTCGTTGCAGATTCTTTAAAATCGGACTCCTTCCATCCAAATTGAAATTGAGTTTCCTCCGTTGGCTCAAAAGCTGAGGGGAGAAGAGAGCATAGGTGGGATCCATTGCCTAAACTCCGCTCCTTTTAAAAGGAAAAGAAAGATTTTTCGTAGAGAGACAGATCTAAACTATCAAGACCTTTGTTTCTTTGCTACAGAAATATTAAAGGGGAAGATTTTTTTTAATGACTTTTGAGGAGGTCAATGAACTCGGAAGCCAAAGGTTTGGATGAATATACATAAAATTGTGGGTCAGTTTTGCAGTAAAATTGGTCAGTGAGGGTACTTCCTTGAAGCATCATTGCAGCCGGCCAAAGTAAATTATTTACATTTCGCGGAAAATCACCGAATCATATGGTATAGAAATTTTGGATTGAGAATCGATTTTTGTCCCATATAATTCATTTAGAGTCAAGTCAACAAAAAGTTGAAAGTGACCACTGACAGCTGACAGCAACCACTCCATCCATCCATAATCACAACCCTCTTTTTCATCTGTTTCACTGCACACAGTATCAAGTGCATTTGTCTTTTCGTGTACTGCCAAAATACCCAAATGCCCTCATAATATAGGAATTTATTTATCTTTTTCTTTTTGGATATTGATTTTAATGATAATCAGGCTGAGGGCTGAGGGCTCTCTCCGTTGCTTAGAAGATCGAGTAAACTCACTAAGTAGAGCCCCAACACCCGCGGCCATGCAGCCCCAAATCCGTGGCCATGCGAGACTAGCGAACTTTGTCGGTTGCGAATTCTATGGACATAGGTTATGAGCTCTGCATGGAAAGAAAAAGGAGATGAAGGCATAGAAGATAGACTCGAGAAGCGAGATGTTAGCCGCTCGCTCGCCGATGGATTGAAGCATGAAGTTGAGGGTTTATGATGCCAAAGGTGGGCGGCAAATTCGATGGCAACAAGTGGTGAATGATAGCGAGCGGTGATTCCCTAAAAATTCATAACCTTTATATTCATTGCAATGCCAATTATCCAAATTGTTTTTCATATTGTGAAAATCCGAAACTTCTATGGTAACCAAAAAAATACATTCCATCAAAGTTTGCTCTAAGACGGATGTTGAAAATTCAATATGACGATTTGCTTGATCAATGATTAGCTTAAAACTGCACATTTCTTCCTCATCTCCAAATCCCTTATCTTCCAAAACCCTAACCCAACTCCATGCCCCTCAAATTGATGAGCTAACCTCCTCAAAGTTGCACGTCAGTGCATGAGCAATGTGAATATGCCAACACCAGCAAGACCTTCAGATCTCGATAGGATACAAATGTTGACTAAATGAACTAATTGAAATGTATAATATCTTAAGATTTTCATGGTCTGGATAACGATCAATCCAATGATGAATAAATCAAGCATTGTCTCCTCTCCATTGATCTCTCTTGACTGAACTGTATAGCATCAAAATCGGTACAGCGCATTGTAAAATTTAAATCACTTGGAGATATCCGGGGGTCATTTGTATTTTAATTATATTGCCTTTGTAGAGTTTGCTTTCACCCTGAACGGACCACTCGGTGTCAAATGTAGGGGTGAGCATGGTCCGGGTTGGTCCGGGCCACCCCCTAACCCTAGGACCAACCCGTACAGTGTCGGTCCTCAATTTTTAGGACCGAGGACCGACCCTATTGAGCCTAGGACCAAGGACCGGACCGACCCAATGGGTTCGGTCCGGTTCCAGGGTCAACCCGGGACCGATCGATAATTTTTTTCGTCTTATTTTTTATACTCCCTAAAAAAGCAAACCTACAAATTCAAATTACACATCCATCGACAATGCGGCATTGTGCAACTAAACTATAAATACCAATACATATTTAGCAAATTTAAGATGACACAATAATAGAAATTTTGTACCTACTAACCGCTCATCGAGATATGGGACAAGATGGAAAGTTCTTATAATCATATATTTTTAATATTCATAACACCATATGCAAAAGTGTTTTCCTGCATTTGATCATGTAGAATCCACTCAACCAAAAAATGAGCTTCACACCACTTGACTAGCATTTGATCATGTAGAGTCCACTCAACTAAAAAATGAATTTCACACCACTTGACTAGCAAATCAACATAGCAACTGCAGTACTACCCTACTCTTCAAAAACTTCTATCATTTTTCACAAATTGAAAAGCAAAGTGCAGCTAAAATTTATTAGTAAAATACAATTAAACCATAAAAAGTTCAAAATACTTAATATAAACCATGAATATATAATTTCACATCTTGTTAATTCACTTGAACTTCTAAACACCTAAAAACAAAACAAACGACACATAATTAATACTCAACAAAAGTTTTAAATTGAAATTACTATTAGTGCTATTGATAGAACATCTCGATATAATATAATATAACAGACATTTTACTTAGGTTTGGATATATAAGAATTATAAATAATATAATATAATATAATATAATATAATATAATATAATATACGGTGGTTTGGTCCAGTGGTTGGACCGACCCAAAACTCTTGGACCGAGGACCAACTCCGCACAAAGTGTTGGTCCCGGGATTTCGTGACCAGGACCAACCCGGTCCCCTTGGGAACCGGACCAGACTGGCAGGTTGGGCCGGTCCCAGTGGTCAACCCTAGACCGCGCTCACCCCTAGTCAAATGCATCCTCCTTCTTCAATTGAATGATCTAACAACACTTTGTTGCAATAAATGCCCTTGCCCTTGTCCTTGCCTGCAAATTCATAGGAATGATAGGGCACAGGACGCACAGGACGCACTTGTGGCTTTGTTCGTACATAGTTGTAGCGTCACTTCTACGACAGGGGGGTGTCCCACTCGGGGGAAAAGTTTAGTGTGGTTGCCGAGTACCATATTATATAGGGGTGTACATAGTCCGGACGGGCGGTTTCTGACCTAGAACTAGGAATCGCCCGATAAGAATCGGTTTCGAAAAATTAAAACTAGAAATTACCCACTAGTTGCATGAATCCACTTGGGAACCGAACCGCCGGTCCGGTCCAGTTCCCGGTGGATCCATAGAACCATTCCAACCTCCATACCTTCCTTTTTTCATCTTCAACCGGTCACAACCCTTGCTCCGCTTTCGTCCCGGCCACCACCACCATCTTGGCCACCGCCTCCGTTGTCTCCCACTCCTCCCTCAAGACCGACAATGAGGAGGACAACGAGAATGGTAAGTCGTTCTTAGACCTAGAGTTTGTCCGTACCCAAAGATGAGGATGATGGGGAAAAGCCTAAGGAGGATGAGGAGGAAGATGAGAGGTAGAAGCGGGACGAGCTCAATAACGAGAGGACGATAGTGACAATGAATGCGGAGGTGGCGACAACATGGAAAAAGAGTTCAAGTTCAAGGGAGGAAAAGAGAATTAACTCATTATTTTGCCGAGTTCAAACTAAGATTCAAAGGAAGAGGAGTAGATCCGGAGATGAATCGAAGAGAAAGAGGGAGCTCGAGGAGATTTTGAACTGAGAGAGACGAGATGGAGTATGAGAGTAGTGAATTTAGATAAAATGGTAATTGAAGTCATAAATTTTAGATTTGTTAACTTCGAATTTTTTAAATAAAAATTAATATATTATTATAATATAATCGATTCAATTTGAGTGGGCGGATTCGTCCATGGAACTAGGAACCAAACCGATTTCCTTAAAAATTCATTGGTTCCGGACAGTTTCAATCCGATTGTAGACAATCTGGGCGAGTCTGGTTCTTTTGCACACTCATGATATTATAGACCGGCGATATCGGGGGTATTTTGGGAAAAATGCCCCGTCCATTTTTCGTGCTCTTCAAACCTGGAAAACACAATAGAATTCTGGGAAGAATATGACAATTTTAATCGGGACGCGTGGGCTGAAAATCCATCCTTTAGGGTTTACTGCATTTACAGCTCTCCACTTCCGAGAAAATATTCTTCAAGTAGGTCTTTGCCCGCCCGTACACCGGCGCATGTCAACCCAACTGATGCAGGGATGAATCATTTATCGGTACGCGTGACCCCACATTGATTTGGCATCTTTTTCTTTATTAATTTGGCTCCTGCTTCACTGCACACGATATCATCACTCCCCCCATGTGACCACTGACAGCACGCACATCATATTCACGAACCCTGTCCTTTTCCTCTGCTCCTCTTGTCAGTACGCGCATCATGATCACGAACCCTGTCGCATCATGATCACGAACCCTGTCCTTTTCCTCTGCTCCTCTCTCTCCCCTATCAATTGCTTTCTGCCTTTTTGCTGCTGCCAAAATACGCAAATTTCTTTGATCTTTTTTTCTTTTTTGGTGTTGGTTTTAATGATAAACAGGGCTGAAGACCTCTCTCCGTTCCTAAAAAATCGAGCGAATTAACTAAAGGCGTGAATGACAAAATTTATATTTCTCTATTTCTTTGTTTTTCGAAATAGGTTTAGAAAAAAATCCGTTTGATGATACAATTTGATTTCTCTATTTCTGAAACAGATTTATATTCTAGAAATAGAGAAATTGAAAAATTCAAAGGCTGAAATTTTTAAGTTCTCAGTTTCTGAAATAAAAATCTAAGCTGAAATCAAACCATATAAAAAAACCTTGCGCTTTCTTGCTAACTTAATTCACTCATAACCACAACTTCACAAATTATTGCTAATTTTCTTTTTCTTATTTTGCTTGTGTTTTTTTTTTCATTTTTTTTTTGATAACTTCCTCTTTAGGATGAAAGACAATCGAATGGGTCCCAAATTTTAAAAAACAACCAAAGTTCTTAAATGCTTACTTAAAAACAATGGGACTCTTTCCTTCTAGAAAAGGCACACACATGGCCAGTTGAAGAAAAAGTTCTTACGTAATAGATGAATAAAAAACGTGCCTAGAAATTTAACCTTGTTTCTTCATGGATTCAAAATTCTTGCAAAATCAAAATAATTAGATTATTACACAATCTTGAATTTTAATTTGAAGGCAAGAGAATCTTTCTCTTTGTTATGTAAGGGTCATTAAAGGTTCATTGAGCAACAATAAAGAAATTAGGGATGAGCAACCGGATTGATTCAATTCGAGAATCAAAATAAACCGACCTTCCCCCGATTAGTTTCTAACCATTAACATTACTTCAAGGTAGAATTCTCATATATTCCTTTACACTATCAATTTTATTTTGTTTATAATATTGTATAATACTAGTCTTTGATAAAAGGATAGGGCTGTATAAACGCCATTGATGGCACCCATATTCATGCTTTCGCAGTACTTGTCTGAACCTACGTAGCATGAGCTTGCAAACGATACATTGACTGATGAGGGAAACCAAATAAATATGCTTAGGAAAACCATTGCTAATAAAATGGCAATGAATAATAATATACCGGAAATTTCATGAAATTGTATTTTCAACTTTTGTAATGTATTAGTATTATTTCGACTATTATTTTGTAGTTGATGATTTGCTATGTTGTTATCTAATCAATTAAATAGAAATTTTATTCTGTTATCCAAACCGTTTTCATATCATCAAATCCAAAACTTGTATGATGATAAAAATATATATTTCATCAAAGTTCGGTCCATGATGGACGTTGAGACGTGGTGTCTTGCTTGGACAGTGGCGAACTTAAAAATCTGAACTTCGCAATTTGTTGAGTCAAAGTTTTGAAAGAAAACTGAAATTTAGCAACTTTTAGGGTTGAAGAGGTGAGATAATTCACTTCGCCATCTTTCTTGCAAAACAAACGAGCTGTTATCCTGTTCCGCTTCGCGCTTTGAGACTTTCGCATTCGTCCACGTTGATTTTAGCATTTCACTTTTGGTTTTACTCCTTTTCGGGAGAACTAAGCATGTGATGGATTTCTCTTTATTTGGATGAAGAGACCAAAATATTCAACATGCCCAGGTTTAGAATTTTTTTATCTTTTCCTTTTATTTAGTTTCTTTTCTAAGTGAACTTCGTTTAAACTCCACGACAACTCCTTCCACATCCTTCCTTGATCTTTGCACGTTTCTTCCTTTGCTCCACATCCTTAATCTTCCCTCGTCGTCACTGCTCTCTGCCCACACGCCTCCAAAACCCTAGCCCCATGCCCATGGCCATGGTCATTCCCGGTGATTGACGAGCTGACCTCCTCAAAGTTGGCAGGGAGTGCATGATTGATGTGAATGCTACAACACCAGCAAGACCTTCAGATTTCAATGGGTCCTGATGTCGTTTAAACGATTGGTATTTGATAAGGACGACATGGAGAAAGCACACGGTGGGGCAGCCACGGAGGAAAAATGAAATCCCGCTAGATGTGAAACACTTCCATTCCGAAATTGATAAGCTCTGAAGTCTTTTCAGATTTACATCCGAATCTGATAAAAATAAAATTTAGGATTGAAGCTATTAATTGCGATGATTTTATGAGTCAAAAAATACTTTTGAGAAATATCAAATTCATTAATTCGAACCTAATGGAAGATCAAATTTATTCTCGATGGCTTTAGCTTTGATTATTACTCTACTAAACTTTTGTTTTAGTAAAACAAAAGTCCGAAAGTTTTCTTGCAGAGTTTTGTAAAATCATATTCCTTCCGTTCGAATTGAAATTGAGCTTCCTTCAATATAGCTCAAAAGCTTCAGGAAGAAGGGAAAACTAGTGGGATCTCACTACTTAACTCCTACTTTTTCTTTTTTTTTTTTATGACCCGGGAACCTCCGTACAGCCGGCAGCCGGCGAGGTAAACCCGGGGTGACGCTAGGGGAGGACCCACCACCCCGACGTCACACTTAAGATCCCGTGCTGCCTGGATTCGAACTTCTCTCCTCCTCGCACTTAGCTCCTACTCTTTTTAAAGGAAAAGAGAGACTTTTCTTAGATGCGGTCTTAACAATCAAAGACCTTTGTTCCTTTACCATAGAATATCAAGGAAATAAAAAGGAAGATTTTTTTGAATGATTTTTGGGTAGATCACTGAACTTAGAAATGTGCTTTACCCAAAAACCAAACAAAACATGTGTTTACCTATGTAGATTATTATTCTTCTTCAAATCGCAATTTTGTGTTGGTTATTGCCATAGAGGTGATGCCACAAGTGCTGAGATGCTTTCATACACATTGTAACAACTACTTAAAAGTTCTATTTCAAATTTAGTAAGACAAAGTAGCAATTTATAAAGTACCTCAAATAAAAATCTTCACATAGTAAATTGACAAAATAATGCACTTGGAGTTCATATAATTTGACTTGACCTCAATAGGAAAGTTAATTAGCAATTCAAAGCCATTGAAACATCTAAACCAAACCAAATTAAAACAAAGAAAATCTGAACACGGGTACTTGCAGAACTATCACTAGTCAACATGCAAAGTGAACTTAAAAAGAATGTTTGCATAAACCTCTTTGTTACACAAATGTACAACAGAATGGGAAGCACCTCTTATCCGAAAAAAAAAAAAACATACTCAACAGAGCAGGTGTCCATCCTTTTGCCAAATTTCTTTTAAGCAGATAATGTTTGCCAAATTCCGGAGGTGATTATTCATCTTAATTTCTTCCACTTTGAAACATTAGAAATGTAAAGTTCTGGAGAAGATTTTCAGATTCTCCGATCACTACGATGATGTAAATGAAAAGATGCTCATTCATCTTAAATTTCTTCCACTTTGAAACATTGGAAACTTACAGTTTCTTCAAGGATAAAGTTGCTGGATTTAGAAGATAAAAAAATTGTCCGGAACAATTTTTGAACAAAAGTTAACGCGTTTGTAACGTTTGGTCAGGAATAAAAAATGAACAAAAACACCGTTAAATTTTATTATTTTTTTGTTTCTTTTAATTTTTTAAACATTTTTTATTATTTTTTATTTTTCCTTTCTTTTTATTTTTTTCTTTTTCCACCGATCACGATGATGTAAATGAAAGGCCGAGCCATTAGTTTCTTCGGGCTCGCCAGATCCGGCGAGGCCAGCGCCGCGCGCGGCCACGCCGACTCAGTCGAGCCCGAGCCTCGCCATTTGAGCCAGTCAGTGGAGCCCGAGCCTCGTTTAACGCTCGGCCTCGCCCAAAGTTTTAAGATTCTCCAAAGAAAAGAAGAAGAAAAAGAAGAAAAGAAAAAGAGAAGAAGAAGAGAGAGAAGAGATTTTCAAGGCTTTGATTCTCGTTTGTATTTCATGCACAATACAAAATTGCAACCAAAGTTCTTCGGGAACAGTTTCTTCAAGGTTTTTGGAGTGTTTCCATGTTAGTGTACGCACCGATAGCAAATGTCTAATACATATGGACGGTAAACTTGAGGGGAGCCTCAGGAAGCACTGCACTGCAGACATTCACGACAGAGTTCAACTCTCTAGAGATGAGAAAGTTATGGAATATCTAGTGATAAGGTGGTCATTATTGAAGAGGACAACTTTAATGACTCCAGTCTGTTTAACCTACCAATCCACCGGGTACAGAATCTTCCATAATATTTTCAAGTTCCTAGTCAACTGGAGAGATATTGGCTTTCCCAGGACAAATCTCTCAAGCTTTTCAAGTTGGAGAAACCAGAAATGCCATCATCAACTCGGTATGAATATTGCAGACATATAAGACTTTCTGGGAGCCTCGATAATTGGTTATCTCAGCACATGTCAATTTCAAGATCTTACAAGATGAATATCTCCAAGATGTCATTGGAATTTCTATTAGCAAATTTTCTCTAAGCTCTGCATCTTCTAGCCTTTCCAGCTTCCAGAATGCACACATCTAAATGCTGCAGCCCGTGACCTACCATTTCATCTGCAAGTCTTCCGTTAATGCCATTCTCATACAATCTTATGAGCCAATTCAATCCAGCAAGCTAGTAATCCCTCATCTTCCCTTGTATACCTGCAAAAAAGCATACAAATAGAACTTAAGAAAGCAGTTAACTTATATTTGCTGGTGATATCCTGTTGCCAAGATAATTGCATAAATCAGAGCAAAACAGAATCTCTCTGGAGAAAGACAACAATACAATAAAGGGTGTCCCCAGTGCAAGAGGTTCCCGCCTAGACAAGGGCCGGGAAGGGATGTCAAAAATATCTACTTAGTCAACACCAAAGTACTTGGAGTATTATAATTGTTAGTGATAAGGAATCATGTCAACACCAGGAACATTTACAATCCCACATTATTTAGCGTTGTGAAATTGCAGCAAACATTACAGCTTCTCCAAGTCAAAGCAGGGGTACAGCAGAGATATGAGCAGGAAAGACCATCCTTCTTTCAATCAAACCAGAGAGAGAGAGAGATTACAAGAGGGTTGTGTCACCAGCTGCATGTTTCCTGTACCAGACAAGCCATCTTCTTCCTCCTTTAAGACATTCTTCATCCTCTTCCTCTTCAGTTATTTTAGATTCATGATGACCCCTACATGTTAAGCAAAGAAAAACATCACTGAACAAACATGAATGCTTAACACAGAAATGGTCTGGGAAATGATGACTTGAACTTCACAAACATGTTTTCTTCACTTTTAAGCATGAGTAGATGTTTATTTGTCCACTGGAAGAGAACAATCAATATAAGGTTACAATTGAACAGCATTAATTTGCATAAATGTTACCAAATCCCAATTCCCTTTGAATATGGAACCTTAACACCAAATGTAACTGGAAGTCTAGCAGGTTAGACCACTGGAACATAGGCACCTTTCCTCTAAAGAATCCCAGCATTAGGCAAATATTAATATATGGCAAAAGGCCCATCAAGGATCAAACAAAGCGTTCAGTCCCAATTAAGCAACTATGAAGTATGAAGAAAGTTAGGACCTATGTAGAAATTGTTCAGCAGGTTGTCAAAAGGAACATATGTACAAGAGATCGTATCTGCAATGCACACAATACAGAGAGAATTGTCATTGGTAATGATACCTTCCTTTGATTTTCTGTGAAGCAGACAGGTTTCCTCTGGCAAAATGAGCAAAATCTCAGTTTGCTGCAGAAGATACTTCAACCACCCTTTTCCCTTATTATTCTCGAAAAATTATTTCAAAAACAAGAAAATGTTACTGGCATAATCAATACATGAACTCGAAATAATGCAAGAAATAGTCATTTTTAGAAGGGAAAGACACCAAGTCAGCGTCAATAGTGGCATTTTGCTGATCCAGTATTTCCTGAATCTTCTGCTTCTTCAACTTTTGCATTTCACGAATCCTGGCCTTTTCATCTTGCTAACTTCTGTTTCACCATTATCTTCCTGTGCAGCGAATGAGGAAAAAGAATGCAAAAATAAATAAGCAGCAGCAACACTTCTGATACTCACTAAGTCATAGTTACAAGTATCTAACAACATTTCAGACGTACGGAAGCACTTGCCAACTTAAGAAGTCATGTGCATGTAAAGACAGAAGCAGAGCAAGATAGACAAGCTCTGTTCACCATCGTTTCCCACTTTGTATATGGTGAGAGGTGACTGATGAAGCTTTCAATCACAACTTCACAAGGAAATGTTAAAATAAAAGGGAACAACCCGAGTCATCAGCTTCGAATATTAAAAACATGAAAAGTTGCAGCTCTGCTCAAGTACTCTAGCCGTGGAGTGCAAAATCAATCAACCAACCAGGAAAAAAAGAAAGAAAGAAAATAAAATAAACAGAAATCCCTCTCAAAGGCATAGTTTTTGGCATGCACCTTCATGCCTTCACTATAAGCGAGAGACGCTCTCAACTTCCGCTCTTCTTCATCCAACCGAGAGTATGCCAGAAAATAATAAACCCCAAACGAAGAGCAGGAAACATGTTCACCTCGAAAATGCTTCAACTCTTGTGCTAATTTAACCTTACAGTACATGTATCTATACGTATATACTTTTGTATTATCAGTGTTCATTCTGCGCAATTCAATAGTAAAGCGGAGGATTAATACAGCAAGCGCCAATCTGCAGAAACGAATGCAGTAAAAGAATCACGAGAGACCACTAGAAACTTGTCTCGAGTGTCCTAACTCAACATCCTCGGTCGAAATCCAACGCTCATTCTACAACTTCTAGAAAAACTCGCATTCAAATACGAAGCACAAATCCACTTCCTAGCGCAAAACACCAGAGAGACCCACAACCGCACCGGACCCCCGCAAACCCTAGCAAGCAAACGAGAGATCCGACGCCGAAATTCTCAACTAATCCAGTAAAAGAACAAACAGGAGCAGCCGAGCAACCGAACCTCGTCGTCGTCGTCGTCCTCCTCCTCGGCCTCGCCATTCTCGTCGGCGTCGTCGTCGGCGGCGGGAGGGGGGGCGTCGTCCTCGTCGGCAGAGCTGGCGGAGCGGGCGACGGCCTCGAGCTCCTCCTCGTCCTCCTCGTTGACAGGCTCGTCGAGCTGCGGCTGCTCCTCCTCCTCGGACCCGTCGGACAGGGCCTCGTCGGAGGACGCCTGCTGCCTCGAGGGCCGCGCCATTGCGATCGGTGCTGAAGGCCTCCCTCCGGCGGAGATCGGCGGATCGATCGAGGTCGTCGCTGCTCGTTCTAGAGAGAGAGAGGCCGAATCGAAATCTGAAGCGACGATCGGAATTAAAAGGGCGGCGGAGGCGGAGGAGCGGATCGTTCGATCGGAGTCGGTGTCCGAAAATGGAGGAAGCGAGAAGGGGGAGGAGGGTTTGCGCTTTTTCGTAATTTTGTATTAAATAGCTTCTTCTCTTTTATTATATTTTTAATTAGGTTCGGCTTTTTTGTTCCGGCTTTTTTTTTTTTATTCGGTTTCGTTAACTGCGACTGGGTGCGAAAATTTCCCGCCAGTCAGAGTCGGGGGGAAATGTAATTTCGTTTCCCGCCGCGGGAATCAAAGCTGGCGCTGGCCGGCGCGCGGGATGGACCCGCGGCTCGAGGATCAGCGGGGTGGTTCGGCCTCGCCTCGCCGCCGTGACGGGTCACGAAAAGAAAGAAAAAGGATGATCATTGTGATACGATTACTCATTCTTAATTTTATCATAAATGTTCGGCTTGAAAAATACCTGTCAGCCTATTTATATGTGTATAAACTGATCATCGTAGATAGTATCGATATATTGAAACTCATCATCGTACTTAGAGCTTAGTCCTTATCGGGCGATCCCGAGGAATGGGGAGGTCGAAACCCGGCGCGCGTCGGGTATTTCGGAGTTACAAAAAAAAAAAAAAATATATATATATATATATATATATATATAAAAGGTTTGGAAAAAAAGTTATAAATGCCTCAAATACTAACCAATCAAAAATTACTCTAGATATGATTTGAAATTATGAACATATACCTCAAAGATCGTGTGACCTCTTTATGATTGAGTTACCACGATAGGGGGGGGTGGGCTACTGTTCCTTCTCAAAAAATAGTGACGTGTGAATCAATTTTGTGCTTATAAAGTTTGACCTAGGTTACACAAACAATTCATTTTATTTGTACTACGTATGAAGGAAAAGACTTGAAGATTGATGTCTATGGAATTGATCAATTTATTCTCCACCGTAATTTTTCTTCAATCTCGCTCTTTTCTTAACTCCCACTTGTTTAGTGTACTAATTTTGCTACATTTTTATAATATTCCCCTACCAATGTAAATTTGCGAGAGCTACAAAATATAGTGCGCACCACACGTTGATATTCTTATTTATGTTATCAATATAAGCTAAACACGAAAAAAAAAAATCAAATTCTTTACATTCTAAAAATGTACATATGTGATATTTTGTCCAAGGATACGAACTCATATCATATTCTTTTACATGTAAAGTCTTAATTTCCCGATGCTCATTCCACTCTTATATACAATTGATCGATTATGAGGCAATAATGCTATGATTTTTAAGGCAGTGATTGATTTTAAATGTACTCACGTTATAAATAGATCATGTATTTTAGACAAAGCAACTCAACTCAAAATTCTAGAAGTATATTTATGTTAAAAAGTATAAACTAACATCCGACCGACATTTATGCGAAGTGGGTGATTTGATTCCAAGCTTGGTGACCCAACTGAAAGCTTTATTAGATGGGCTTAAGGCCCGTCCGCCCACGCTGGGCCCAGAAAGCCCGGTCCATGGGAATAGGGCCCGTGGAAAGAAGGGGTATAAAAGGGAGGAGAGAGAGAGAGAAGACGTTGGTTGAAATCATAATTCACGTCTTCTCTCTCCCGCGCGTATTCTCTCTCAAAAGGAAAAGAAAGAACAGTAACGCATACGGCTTGTTCTTCCTCCCTTCAAGGCTTCATCGGATTGAATTGCTCAGTTTCTCTTCCTCCATCAACGTCGGTGTTTAACTGTGGGCTAAAAGGTACTTTCGAATCCGTGGTGTGCTTTAGGATCGGTGATGCGTGTGACCCGGGCCTTCCACATTGATTTACGATTTACATAGATGGAGCAATTTACATAGACGAATAACCTTTAATCGAAGTGGAATCCGAGAAAGGGCTGAACAAAAAAAGAACCTATTACTAGTGCAGTGGACTCCCTCACTGAAAGAAAGAATGCCCATAAAGGACTCCCTCACTAAAAAAAGTATTTACATTCCGGAGAAATTTTTGAACAAAAAGAATAAACGGAAACACATTTGGTAAATTTGTATAAATATTTTATTTTTTAATAATTTTATTTTATTTTTCCTTTTTTCTTTTTTCTTCTTTTTGGCCGGTCGCGCGGCCTCGGCCAAAAATTAACGTGGAAACAACTTTTTGTTGTTTCTTATTTCGTTTCCTTTTGTTTATGAGAAAAAAAGAAAAAAGGAAGCATCCAAATGCGTTTATGTTCCTTTTTTGTTCCAGGAACAAAAACAGAAAAAAATGTTTCGTACAAACAAACAGGCCCAAATTAAAGCCGCTCATCCTTGGTCGGCTCGATCGCGGGAATTTGGAGGAACAACCATGGCCTCATCACGGATGGCTTCATTGAGGAAACCCATGCTGATGCCACCCTTGTCGTGGAAACCGAAAGAGACGCGAGCTGCAGGAGCACAAGGCATTGAACTTTCCTCAGACAATCTATCAGCGGTGGAATGCTTGGAGGGTCAGATGGAAGCTCCATGGATTGTTCGGTCGTTATCAATGATCGTGTGGATCTCTCTTGGGCCAGCTGCCAAATGTTAATGTCATCTTTAAGACCAGAGAAACTAACTAGGTTGCGAATTGGGTTGCAAAGACCCACGAAATAAGCTCCCTTCCGCCTCCATGGATTTTCAAACCTTCCATTCCTTTTAGTCGATTTTATGTCTCGACTTTGGAAACTCTTATTATCCATCTTTCGATTAGCAATGGAAGTCATATTATTATAGAGAAAAAAATCAACGTAAGTACAACGAGAACATAAAAATTAATACTTACGGCAAGTCACCCTCTTCAACTCTCTTTCAAAAAAAGAGAAATGATTCCGTGATTTATGATCAAGATCTGCTCGCTAATTGCTCAAGTTTAATTACATTCTTTTCAAATTTGAATGATTCGAGTCATTAGATTGATTCTAGCTTAAATTCGAAAATAATCGTCCGAAGTAGTACTTGCGTTTTCATATACCTCCACGAATATTAACATTAATTTCAGTGTATTTTTTGGGAATATTCTAGTTTGAACCAAGCCGCGAGTCAAAGTGCTGACGTGGAGAAATCATACGGAAGCTCCAAAAGAAGAAAGATGGTAAACCCCAAATTTGTCCGAAAGCAGAAGAAATCGGCCGCGCGGTCATTCTCCACGCCCCCGATTTCAGACGAACTTCCTTCCTTGCCCTCGCGCGACCGACGAATCACCGAACGCGGACACCGAATATGCCCGCCACCAGAAGAAGATCCCGAGGGCAAATCAGGAAAGATGCGTAACTTCGTCGTCGTCCTCCGCTTCCCTTCGCCCCCCGACAAGTCGCTGCGGCTCTCAATCGCCATAATAAAAGTCCACGGACGACGCCGCGACAGACCAGAATCGAGTTTCGAATTCGAGCGACGCGGACGAGAATCTCGCGATCTCTCTCTCTCTCTATCTCGCCGGGCCATCCGAGCCGTTTTGATCGCGCGTGATTGATTGCGTACATGAAGGTGCGGAGATTGGAGTTTTTTTTTTTTTTTTTTTTGACGTGTTTTTTTTTTTTCTCTTTTCTTGACGACGCTGTCGGATCCGTTTTCTGTTGCAGGATATGGAGCGGAGCGGGTCGTGGTTGAGGGCGATGGTTGTTCTGACGTGCTTGGTTGCCGCAAGTGGGGCGAAAGGTAATTGCAATTCGCGTTCGCGCATCAGTTAACTGCTCTGATTCTGCGATGGGGAGTTTTGATTGTGAGAAGGCGCAGATAGACAGGCGCTAGGATTGAGTACGTCGGTTTCTGAGCACGGACAGCGAGATTTGTATTGTGAATTTAAGGAATTAGGCATTTCAGGGTTGGGAAATCGTTGACTGCGTCGTGGAGCTGGAGTATCTGATTGAATGGGGCAAAACTATAGCCATGTGATCCCTCTGGTGTACAATTGGGTGTTTTCAAAGCATATAAAGGACGAGCGTTGAGTTGTATTTGGTTGGTTCTGTTAAGCCCTTAGATGACCAAGTTGGATCAATGCCACGCCTGGAATAGCGTCAGATTGATTGAATTTCCTTATATTTGTTCGATGCAAATCTCACTCTGCTGTTTCTACTTTGGAGAAAAAAATATGTTGACCATCTTAAGAGTGATTGAACATTGGCTATTCAGCTTGTGTTCGGTTATGGACTGTAGCCGATAGGTTTTCATGGAGTAGCTTTGTGGGAAAGTGGAGCGTTATGTTGTTTATGTATTCCCCCTTGATCACATTGGATTTTGTAAATACTTCTTCAATTCACGAAGAAGGACTGCGAAGATATACTGAATGTTGTTTCGAGTTGATGTTTCCTTAAAGTGTTCCCCTCACTTGATTTGTCATAATAGCTTGTTAGAGTCATAAGAAACTTGATTCATTGCTTGTGATTGAATGAGTGTGACCGCATTTCAATCCAAAATTTTATCTACTGGTAAATGCAGAGCTTAAAGTGAGGTCCAGGGCTCATAAAGCTATTTACAATCACACTCTTGCCACGATATTGGTGGAGTATGCATCAGCTGTAAGTGTTCTTTAAAAAAAATTTCGCATTTGCCTAGAACTTCTCATTACACATCAGGTTTCACCATTTCAATACAATACAATTGTAAATTAATGCAAAGCTTTTTATTGCAGGTTTACATGTCAGATTTGACAGAACTTTTTAGTTGGACATGTCCTAGATGTGATGGAAAGACCAAGGTAATTTGACTACTTTTTAATGTAGCATCGTTGCTAAGGTTGCATTAAGAATGGATCTTTAGTACTGAATACCCAATTTTTCAAGATGAGATTTTGTGGGCATATGCTGCCTCGTCTTATGAGCTTCTGAACTGGTTATTAATGCCTTTTTGATATGAAAGCAGGGATTTGAAGTCATAGAACTAATAGTTGACGTTCAGCACTGCTTACAGGTATATAAATCGTTTTACGGTGGCCTATCAATTGGATGCTTGTGATGCCTATATGTTTGAATTGCATCTAATTGCTTGTCTCTATTTCTAAACTATTTTATATATATATAGGCATATGTTGGGGTGGCCAAGGACCTTAATGCTATGGTTATAGCTTTCAGAGGTACCCAAGAACATAGGTATGCATGTTAACTTTTGCAATTCCTCCCCTTACAATTGACATGCAAAGGATTTGATCAAAATTTAAGCTAAGAAGAGCACCCTCAGTGAATGCTTACACAAGGCACATGGGACTGCCATCCATACGAACAGAAAAAGGGTGAATCATTTCCACCAAGACACGGAAGTTACTTTCTTGTAATTTCAGATGGAGTCACGAGGAGATCACATATTTCACTAATTTTGTTCTGTGAAAAATTCTGTCACGTCTCTTTATAATTCGAGCTTTTTAGTTAGTGATTGCTTCTATTTATGTCTACAGCATACAAAATTGGGTTGAAGATCTCTACTGGAAACAGCTTGACATAAATTACCCTGGCATGCCTGGTGCTATGGTGAGTTCTAGAGATGATAAGCCTCTCACAACCTGTGGATGCTTCTGATTTGGATTGAGTTACAGTCTTACTCTATTGATTATTGCTTAGGTTCATCATGGATTTTATTTTGCTTATCACAATACGACAATTCGACCTGGTATTTTGGATGCTGTTACAAGAGCCAAGGATTTATATGGAGACATCAACGTCATGGTGACAGGACATTCTATGGGAGGGGCTATGGCATCTTTTTGCGGACTCGATCTTGTGGTAAGATAAATTGAAAAACTGTTATGCCTGGGACTTGTGAATTTTATTTGTTTCTTTTCTATTGTGTTCTTTCAACTATTCAGTTTTGGTCTGTTAGGAGTTATCTGGAATTCTTCCAACTCTACCTTGAAGTTTCTAGACTCTTAAACTGGATCTTGAACATTCTATGGCTCTCATATTTGTATTTACAATTCGTCATACATAGCATCTTGTTTTATTATGTTTTTGTTAGATCAATCCATAGACATAACACAAGCAGAATGGGGTGCACACAGTCTTTATGCAAACCACCAATTATCGAAGTATCTAGTTATGTGAATTGAGTCATACATTAAGCTTTGTAGCTTCGAGTTGGTTGATTACTTAAATGTGGTGGGTAAAGACATCCAACTATTCCTTACAAATTTCACTTGCTGGAAACTTTATGGGATTGTTGATATGTTTATAGCCTTGACATATAACTTTTTTAGGCACTTGAAGCTCAAATTTTATGTCATGCAATCTGACAATGCTAATGCATTTTAAATAGATTATATGTGTTTCGTGCACTGTTGCTGACTGTCTCTCCCTAGTCAAATGAAGCAGCTCCTCTTTGGTCAGACCACTGGGCTAGAGACAATTCTAAGATGTCCAAATCATACCTTTTGTCTCAGCTTTGTCAAATAGAGTGGTCTAGTGTACTTTTCTAGGCACCTGTTGCGGAGCTGGTACCAGAAATAGTACCCATCCCAAAGTCATGTCCCATTGTTCTCTCTCCATGACAAGTGGTGATTTTTTTAGAGTCAAACATTCAAGTGGCTTATGATAGAATCATAGGTTGCATAAACTTTAGACTATACCTTTTCTTGAAGTACTAGTAGCAAGCATAACATTTTGTCCTAACACAAATGATTTTAAAATTTTACTTTTGCTTTCTGGTTTCTTGCTGAAAATTGTTCTATATTCGATTGTGACAGCATGCCCATGCGTTGTGGCCCTTCTTTTTTTCTTTAGTTTCTCCTTTGCTATTTATGACTGTAAGTTTTGGAGTTCAAGGGGCATTTTCACCATGAACCTGGAATTTTTTGTTTATGCTATTAGCAGAATGTGGCTCACGCCACCAGCATCCAATTGCTTCTTGTGGCAGCATGTAAATGCGCCTCGATTGTGAATTCACCCCAATCCCACTATTCCATATTGTTAACATCTTTTCTTGAAGCTGAGGGTGGAGTTGGTTTTATTGTGGGTGTCGGGTTTGGTGTTGGGGAAATTGTGGATGGGAACTTGACAGGGCAACACTAGACCTTCAAACCTCATGGAGAGAAAGGGCTTCGTTCACCATTGTATGTGAAATGTGATATATGGTTTTGGATCCACTGTTTTTTCGCCCATCCTGACAGTGCCATTGACATATTAACATTCAAGTTATTTGGCTGTCTAATTTTGTGTGCTGAAGCTGTTTTTTTCCAGACCAGTATTCGTCTGATCTACTTATATAACTGGGGACACGTCATTTCCAGGTCAATCATGAAGCACAGAATGTTCAGGTTTTAACATTTGGACAACCTCGTATTGGCAATGCAGTGTTTGCATCTTGCTACAGTGACCATGTGCCAAATACAATACGTATTACTAATGGACATGATATTGTGCCTCATTTACCTCCATACTATTCTCGGTTCCCACAGAAGACTTACCATCACTTCCCTAGAGAGGTAAGGCTTTGATCTTAATGGGATATCATCTAAATTATGGGAAGTTGTCACTGACTGACTTCAACGTTTGCTTTGGATTTCTTCCAACCTATCTAACCAAAGTCTCTTTTCTTCTGACGATGTATGTACTCTCTTTTTCAGCTTATAAAAATTAACTGTTTTGTTTTTTCATCTTCATAGCAAAGCAGGGTAGTCCGTAGTGCTCATGACTTTTCAGAAATATTTGAGTAATTCTCATTCCTGCAAGAGCCATCATGAGTTTTTTCATACTGATTTTAAAGTTTAAGATGCGTAATAATGTTTGCTATATACTCTCTCTCCTTCCTGATGGCTGATAACCTAGTCTTAACCTAGTCTGAAGCTTTGTGCAATCATACACAATTTAATTATTGTTTGTCTACTAGTGCTTGTGATCATTGGCGACTAGCTCAAAGACAGTCACGGATAAACATATTGATGTGAGATAATGCGAAAATGATTTGATTCCACCTGCTTCTCTGGTGGCTACTCATAATCTTTTCGACGTCAATGTTCACATGTAATTGGAATGTTCCCTTTGTTGTAGGTATGGCTCTATAATATAGGATTTGGTAGTCTGGTTTATCAAGTTGAGAAAGTTTGTGATTGCTCTGGAAGACCCATCATGTAGCAGGTAATGAGGTAGTTTTGGCTGTGGCTACTTGTTCAAGCAATTAGTTTGTGGATTTGTCATGCTGGACACAATAGTCATGTGACAGGCCAGCTTGTTCTAGAGAATGTCAGTCCTTTGTTACCAGGGATATATGTGGACGACTGATGAGAGTGCGTCTCTGCAGATCGGTAACTGGTAACAGCCTCTCGGACCATTTAGTCTACTATGGCGTGGGATTAATGGCTGAGACATGGGGATCGTGCAAAATTGTCAAGGATGCACGATTGAAGGAATATGGAGGTGAAGATGTCAAAGGAAATCTTATGCTTTCTAGGAATCCTTCTGCTTCTACATTGAGGCTGCCTTCAGACTCTGATGCCAAGAGCAACTTCAGTTAAAATGCTTCTGGGTCGGCACCTTATTTCTCAAAAATCATCAAGGACCTCTGTGATGACGGTCATGAAATGCATTCCATCGATCTGTTGTCCATACCCATCACAAGATGCATAAGAGCTCTACTCAAATTCACTCTGAATGTAAATAGCATGAAGTTGAATGTGTCATCCTTGTAAATACAACTCCATGACTTCCATCGAATGAATGCATTAACAAGTTTACGTCTCAATCTGATCTTGGGCCTATGGCTTTGTTTCCCAGACTTAACTGGTTTTGTAAAGGTGAAGCAAAGAGTGCCTTGGGAGGCCACTTGTCCATGTGTGACCTCACCTTCTACTATAGGCACATTCACTAAAGACTTCTTGACACAAGTACTTCAACTGTTTCCTGGCAGGAAGTTATGCAGATTGACTGCTAAATCAAGCCATCTTGGAAGCAGATGATGACCTTGTCTTGCATCATTTCCGCCGGGAACCTTTGCTAAATCTTAACTTTTAGGAGTAAACAATTTATGTCATCTTGGCTTTGACATGTAACACTGATCAGCCTATGGAACGAGAGTTCTGAGCTTTTACTTCTCTTTTTTTCCTTGATATACAGGAACTAACACTAGTGGAAAGCTGAAGAACTAAATTTCCTTCATCATTTCAAAGGATATATTGCTAATTATGACCATTCAAAGCACATTGTGCAAGAGACCAAAAAAGTCCTTGATACCTTATGATAAGTTAAAGTTTGAATATCGTGATAAAAGCCAGAGTACAGCACCAAAGCGTTGGGAAAAATATATCGTCGTCTTATGTATATTTTCCTTTACTTGGTGAGCTAGTTGTCAAATCTATGCATTAATTTAGTTAAACACAGCTTACTCGCATAGAAAGACCCCGTAAATATCTCTTTTGTCGGGCAATGGTTCTCCTTATCAATGTTGAAACCTAAAGCTCCATTTCAAGGATAACCAAACGGTGAATGACAGAGCTTCTGTATCTGATTAAAACCTACAATTTGGATACATCCTTCGTGGTTTAAGGCATAACGAAGTTAACATTTACAGGGCATGGATATCAGCTTCAAATTGTACAACCGAGCAAGTTCCGAGGATCTCACATAAGAGATCATTGTGTAAATTGATAAGATTAATGCACTTGTCTATAGTAAACTAGCGTCAATTTGACTTGTCTTTTACCAGAAATTTTATTCACCAACCAAAATCGTCAGAAGGGAATATGTCCAAACCAAATCTAACTCATGAAATAAATAAAAAGAAACCATGGGCCATTTCATGCGCATTTTGCAGCCATACACCTTCAAAATAGAAAATGGTTGCAAAAAGGCCAGTAATAAACTATACAAGGGAGCAAGTTTCAAGTCAATTTGCCAAATTGTGATTCTAATTTAGTATAAAGAACGCAATTCCAGGAAAACAATAATGAAGTCTGCTAAAACCTAAGCTAATAAGCAATTTGTTTATGCTTTAGAGCTTCCCTAACAACATATCTGGTTGTAAATGTTTGACCTTTCAAGAACTGCATGCACTTCTTATTGAAAAATGTACTCCTTTGCAGAGCATGTCTTCTAAATTTTTCGAGAAGTGGACGAATCTCCTAAGCAATGCTAGACATTGCATCATTTGAACCTCTTCAAGTTGAAACAGTCAGACCTCACACATGTTATCCCCTATCTGCAAAGTATTTAGACCCGATCAACTTAGATCAGGTATTGCAGGGCCTCCAATCAACAATTCTTCCAGAGATTCTGGTAGTTTGCGATGAGCAAAATCCACATTACTCCAATAATCTAGTTCAAGTGACTTCAACTTCTTCAAATGAGTCAGATTAAGGAAACTCTTCCTTTTCAAGATCGAAGAGTTCCGGAATTCATAGATTTTTCAAACAGTCAAGGGTTTGAATCTCTGTTATTGCAGATTTTACCATTCTTAGTTCTGATAGTCTATTTATATTTGAGAGATCCATCGCTGTTCTCCTCCACCAGCAAGATTCAACAGATAAATAAGACAAACTTGAGGGAAGCCTTTGGGAGGCGCAGGCAATTAGCACGCCGGAGTTCTAGTCTTTTGAGTAGAGAAAGCTAACCAATATTTGTTGATCAGGTGGTTACAACAGCAAACGACAAGGTCAAAGACTCCACTTTATTTAATCTCACAATGCACCATGGCATAGGATTTTCCACAAGTGGACAATTGTCAACGGGGAAACATCGTGTCAAATGGCCAAATACAAATCATTTAAACTAGGCAGGTTTACGAAATCTGAAACGTGTCATCGACAATCGATGAATCAATGTGTTAATTGGACAGAAAGCCTTGGTATGGTCATGTTTAAATCAGTGTCAATTTCAAGATTCTCAAAGAAGAATATCTGCAAATGTCATTTATAGTTTCCAGTTGCAAGCTTTCACCTTGCTGCATTTGATTCTTCAAGCTTTTACAGCAACCATAAGGTACTAGGTATCTTTTCAATGGAACAATTATACGTCCTCACAACGTTCAAACTTTTTATGTTTCCCATCAAGTAGGTGGCTCTTTAATGCAGGTGTAGGAGATATCGAACTCAGTAGCCATTGCAGATTGCCACTCGAGTTTGGAAGCCTCTGTATACATCTACGTTCTTTCAAAGATGAGTATTCAAGGCTTGTAAGAGCTCCAATCGACAGGGGAAGTTGTGTAATTGTGGTGGTTCTGAAAGATAGCATCGATAGAGATGTCAAGTGACCAATGGAAGAGATCATCTTCAGTTATAAACAATATGAAACTCTAAGAATCTGAGATCCATCAAGACTTGATACTTAGTGTCAAAGAATTCAATAATGCCTAAATATCATAGATATTTACCCCAAGCGCATTCAATTGTTCCTTCTTGTAAACATCATCAAAAAGGAAGAGAGCTCTTTCACTAGATAGCCTATCTTTAATTATCTTGATCCTTTCATCAACATTACTTATTTCAGTCAATTTCCACTTATGGACACAAAAGATGAGATGATTCTTTAATACTGAATGCCCTTGAGCTCTAAAGTATCACGATCGTTAGAAAGAAAGGAATAGTACTCAAAACCATGTGAAAAGTATTGTAGATAATTTTGGTGAGACTCAATTGACATCATTGCCCATTTCATGAATTCCAACAATTCGTGTTTCTTGTGCTGTGAGTGCCTATCATACTCATGAGGAAAACTACCTTGAGCACCATTTTCACATCAAGAAGTCCATGAACTAATTTGGCAGGCACTACCGTGAACACTTCTTTGAGCACACACAATTTTCACATCCAAACAAGGAGTGTTTCCTGCATAACACTGATAAGCAAGTTCTATTGCATATCAATGAAGAAAACATACATCCACATGAAGTGCAATATTCATTCTTATGGCCCCACAAAAAGATTAATAAACAATCAGGTTTGCTTAAATAGCCCTTTTACCCCCAAAAACATTATATGATGCCCCAAATTTCACAATGAATACCCCCGCCTTGCTCTAAAAAAAATGTTTTCATTCAAAAAACTTAACATCAGTTCAACTATTTGACAATTTCATCATTAGGCAACAACTTCCCTCCCCGATCTTCAAGTTTCGTCTCTCACGATGGATGCACAGTTGCTGCCCCAAGATTGTGAAGGGAATTGAGGCAACATTAAATGTCATCTTCATTTTCCTTCATTACAGCTGCCCGGCCTTCATTTACCACAAAAAAAAACAAAAAATTAGGCAAAGCTCCTTTTGCAGAAAACATTTCTGTAAGTTTCTCAAACTCTAAAGCCTCAAGAACACTAGAAACCGGCAAAAGCTGGTTGTTTGAGAAGTCTCCCTTCAGCAGTTCTTGTCAAACTTAAAACCTAAAGAGTCCTCTAGTACAACTTGAGGTGAATGAAAGGGCTTCTATTACAGATAATTACCTAGGCATAACCGTTTCTAGAAAATGTAGGCAATAATGGAGATCACACAAATGTCCATTTACATGATTTTGACCCATGTGACTTATCATATGCCCTCGCACAGGAATACTTATGAAATTTAGCCTTTGACTATAAGATGCTTTATGATGCATCGAGAAGAGCTAGGTAGCTCTCTCTCTCCCTGTAATGGATGAAAATTTTGCTGCAAACTTTTAATGCCACTACCCAAGTGAAATTCGTCTTTCTTCATTGTATAACTTCTCCATAACATTTGCAAATCCCACTAAGAAGCACACCTTTCTTGGAAAATAAACTTTCACATAAGCATATCAATACAGAAGTATCTTCTTCACAGTTGCAACAATGAGTTGATTATGCTGTAAAGTTCCAGGATGAGAACGATAGTTATATGACCTTCCAACACACATTCCATCTAATTGTTTACAGCATAACAAAGTTATCTCCAATGCGAAGGCAAGGATTAAACTTCGAAATATGTGAAGCAGCAAATCAACAAGGATCTCTAATAATTTGTTACATATCAAATAAAAACGATGCAATCGACATACATAACTCTGGCTGGGAAACATAAAAGCAAGGAGAAATCATCCAAAATATAGCTAAAAAGCCAAACCAAACTAGGAAAAGAAAACAAATTTGTACATAATTAACAACCCTTTGGTTGTATGGAGGCATCATAACTTCAATGCCTTTATCAAAATTTCAGTCATCAACTCGTGAAAAGGTAATTAAAAAGTGCATGTGAAACTTCACTGTTCATATCCGAGAAAGAATTTGATTGTAGAAAAGGTAAAACATTGGCCATCGATGAATTAACTTACCTCAATCCGTTTAAAGCTTGAACACGAGGGAACAATTTGTGGACGTGGATCAAGAAGCTTTCAAAGATCGTGCACTCATTCGTCGTCTTCTTCCTCATATTCAGATTCGTCGTCTTCTTCCTCGTACTTGTCGCCTTCTCCCTCAGATTCAGATTCGTCGTCTTCTTCCTCGCACCCGTCGCCTTCTCCCTCATTGATATCTGTATTTCCTAAATTCGACTGACTTCTCCAAGCAAAGCGAAGAAATTGCCTCCACGTTTAAATTCCCACAACACTCTATTGTAACCTTTTTCAGTCCCTTCAAGCTCGACAGATCAGGTAACTCCTTTAAAGATCCACATTCAGTAATCTCCAATTCTTTCAGAGATTGGGGTAGTTCGCCTTGAATCTCAACCAGATCACCACATTCGGATACATGAAGATAACTTAAATTGTTGAAATTACCTAGAGAAGGTAAAGTCTCCAACTGTCGAAGATCACTAAGCCACCATTGATATAGGTTCTCCAAAGGATCACGGCATCGAATCTCTGAGATTGCACAATCACAGATGTTAAGATGTGATAGTTCCTTCAAATACGATAGATCCCCCAGGGAAGATAATGACTCGCAACCGATCAACCCCAAATCTGATAAACTGGAGGGAAGGCTCGGGAGGCAACGCAGATTAGGGCACGTGAGGTGAAGTAACCGGAGTCGAGGAAGGAGACTACTCATATCCGTGGGTAAGGTCACGCATTTATATTCCAATGTTAAGTATGATAAAGTGGAGGGAAGGCTCGGGAGGCAACGCAGATTAGGGCAACAGAGTGAAAGATTCCAGAGTTGGGGGAGAAGACTTATAATATCCGGTAAGGTGGTCACGTATTTAGATCCCAAGGAGAACCATGATAAAGGCGGAGGGAAGGCTCGGGGGCAACGAAGATCACCCTCGAGTTCAAGTGACTTGAGTCGGGAAGGATACTACCGAGATCCGTGGGTAAGGTGGTCATGTAATCGGACCCCGGGCTCGGGGACTCCGGTTGCTTAATTTCTCAATCCACCGTGGCATTGCATATGCTTGCACAGGCCCACCAGATTCCCCACCATCATTGCGTCGGCAAAGCGTCAGCTTCAATTCCTTTAAATTAACGAGGTTTGAGAGATCTGGAAATGTATCCATATATATAAAAGTCAACCTTAGAATCTTGAGACTTTCAGGAAGTCTCGGTACTTCGTATATTTTAACAAGCTCAAAGCACAAGCTCCTCAGGCATCGATTTTCGAAGATGCAATTGCCAGTTTCCACATTGAAACCGCCAATTTCCACATTGAAATTACGAAAACCGCCGACTTCTATTTCTTCAAGGCTCTTAATCATCCAAAGGGCATTGGGTACTTTGTGTATGGCATTACCAATCTTCACTACTTTCAAATTTTTCCACTTTCCGATAGAATCGGGTAGTTCTTCGACCTTCGTATAAGATGCATCCAACTCAATCAGCGATTCCAAATTTCCAATTGTATCCGAAAGCCTGTTTGACGAATTGCAATGTTGTAGAGTTGCAAGATCTCTAAGCACCACTTGTGGTAGCCTTCGAAGTTTCCCACATCCATTTACTCTTAAGGAAACTAAGTGTTTCAATTGACAAATTGACTCGTCAATTTCGACTAAATTCTCACACTTGGTTAGGATCAAGCGTTCTAAATTTGGTTGAGCAGAGAAGTTAGGAGTTCTCTCTAATCTAGCACAGCATTTGAGATTCAGAACTTTCAAATTCTTCATCACCTGTGAAAAGAAAAATCATGCAAAGATTACTTTCAAATGTGATAAGATGAAATAATGAGTTTTTCCTACCATAAAAGATACCTTCATGTGGCTCCACCCTTGCCACTCGTGTGTAATGTTACTCCTAGACAAATCAAGAATAACCACATCCTCCATAGAGAAATTTGTAATTTTAAATGTTGGGGGAATATAATGCCAAGAAAGCCATCGTAATTGTGGAAGGAGATGCAAATCCTCATTAGTTGGAGAAACATTTGACAGCGATTCAAGCCAAAGACGACTCTCTTCTGCACAAAAACCTCCCGTTGAACCGCAAACTTCAAGTAAACTTAGATTTGGTAGTCTTTTAAAGTCTTCATAGGCAAAAGGGCGCTGACGGTCCAAGCGGAGACGAAGAGCTTCAAGTTTTTTCTTCTTCTGCCCAAAGGAAACAAAAGAGTTGAAGGGAAACACATTTATCCAAATTCACTATTTTAAGGGGTTGAGTTGAGTACTATTGTTCCTTTAATTTGAAAAGAGCAAAAATATTGGTTGAGTACGTCACAATGGTGCTAGAGAATACAAAAAATAACTGCCTCCCTTAGAAAAGAAGATGTCCATAAGAAACTTGGAGATGAATTATACGAGGGTTTTACCTTTTGTGTCCTCAGCAAACCCAATGCTTCCTCGGGATCCCACACCCTACTTTGCTCCTCTATTTTCAGCTTACTTTCTTGATGAACTATTTCTCTTCCGAGGTCTCTGACTAGGTCATGCATCCACACTTTTTTATTGTCATCAATCTTCATCAAAGACATGTTTTCCAAAACATCCATGGCTTCTTTCGGAAAAAATCTAGAGTCATCCCAGAAATAAATCATGACGTCTTTCTCATGTCCAATGAAAAGACAAGCTATATCGAGGAATATACGCTGTTCATGATCACGTAATGCGTCATAACTTATTTTCAGCTTACTCAGAACATCCTCAGGAGGAATTTTTTCCCACTCCTTCAATTTGCCATCCCAATTTTCCTTTTTAGTGCGACATAAAAGTGAACCTATGACCTCTAGAGCAAGCGGAAGACCTTTAGCAATCTCTATTGCCCTGTTGGATTGGTTCATATCCTTGTCCAGAGGAGAATCTCTTCTGAAGGCGTGTTTACTAAAAAGTTTAAGAGATTGAACAGGATCCATGCATTTAAGCTCATAACTGCAGTCCACTATGGGAAAACAAAGAATACCTTTGTTTCTTGTAGTAATAATAATTCTGCTCCCCGCCAAAACCAATCACGCTTACCCACAAATGCATCAATATGATTCACTTTTTCCACATCATCGAAGGAGGAGGACTCTTTTATTAGACAACCTGTCTTTAATCATCCGAGTTCCTTCATGAATGTCTTTTATATCCACGCGTTTCATTTTGAGGATGTCGAGATGAGCTGAGCCTCGTAAGTATTGAATGCCATTACCTTTTGATGTTTCTCGAATATCTTGAAGAAAGCAACACTGGTCAAAGTCGTTTGAAAGCTTATTGTAGATCATTTTGGCAGTAGTTGTCTTTCCGATGCCACCCATCCCGTGAATTCCTATAATCTGTGTTTCACTTGTCATAGCACCTATCATTTCCATGATTGCATCCACGTGGTTGTCGACACTGACCAAGCACTCTGATTGTGGTAGTTCACCTTGAATCTGAACTAGATTATCACAATTATGTATATCAACCTTTTGCAACCCCAACGAGCTTGACAGACAAGGCAACTCCCGTAAAGATTTACAGGAATGAAACCTTAATTCTTCCAAAGATCGTGGTAGTTCGCCTTGAATCTCAACCAGATCATCACAATCACATATATCAACCTCTCGCAGCCCCATCGAGCTTGACAAACAAGGCAACTTTCGTAAAGATTTACAGGAATGAAACCTCAATTCTTTCAAAGATTGTGGTAGTTCTCCTTGAATCTCAACCAGATTATCACAATCACATATATCAACCTCTCGCAGCCCCATCAAGCTTGACAAACAAGGCAATTTCCGTAAAGATTTACAGGAATGAAACCTCAACTCTTCCAAAGATTGGGGTAGTTCGCCTTGAATCTCAACTAGATTATCACAATTATGTATATCAACCTCTCGCAGCCACATCGAGCTTGACAGACAAGGCAACTTCTGCAAAGATTTACAGGAACGAAACCTCAATTCTTCCAAAGATCGAGGTAGTTCGCCTTGAATCTCAACCAGATCATCACAATCACATATATCAACCTCTCACAGCCCCACTGAGCTTGACAAATAAGGCAACTTTTGTAAAGATTTACAGGAATGAAACGTCAATGCTTTCAACGATTGTGGTAGTTCCCCTAGAATCTCAACCAGATTATCACAATTACATATATCAACCTCTCGCAGCCCCATCGAGCTTGACAAACAAGGCAATTTCCGTAAAGATTTACAGGAATGAAACCTCAATTCTTCCAAAGATTGGGGTAGTTCGCCTTGAATCTCAACCAGATTATCACAATTATGTATATCAAACTCTCGCAGCCCCATCGAGCTTGACAGATAAGGCAACTCCTGCAAAGATCCACAATAAAAAATCCTTAATTTTTCCAAAGATTGTGGTAGTTCGCCTTGAATCTCAACTAGATTATTACAATTATGTATATCAACCTCTCGCAGCCTCATTGAGCTTGACAGATAAGGCAACTTCTGTAAACATTCATAGGAATGAAACCTCAATTCTTCCCAAGATTGTGGTAGTTTACCTTGAATTTCAACCAGATTATCACAATTATATATATCAACATCTCTCAGCCCCATCGAGCTTGACAGATAAGGCAACTTCTGTAAAGATTTACAGGAATGAAACCTCAATTCTTCCAAAGATTGTGGTAGTTCGCCTTGAACCTCAACTAGATTATCACAATTATGAATATCAACCTCTCGCAGCCCAATCAAGCTTGACAAATAAGGCAACTTCTGTAAAGATTTACAGGAATGAAATCTCAATTTTTCCAAAGATTGTGGTAGTTCGCCTTGAATCTCAACCAGATTTTCACAATTACATATATGAACCTCTCGCAACTCCATCGAGCTTGACAGATAAGGCAACTTCTGTAAAGATTTACAAGAATGAAATCCCAACACTTCCAAAGATTGTGGTAATTCACCTTGAATCTCAACCAGATTATCACAATTATATATATCAACATCTCTCAACCCCATTGAGCTTGACAAATTAGACAACTTCTGTAAAGATACACAATAAGAAATCGCTAATTTTTCCAAAGATTGTGGTAGTTCACCTTGAATCTCAACTAGATCATTACAGTGACCTATGCAAACCTCTCGTAACCTTGTCAAGCTTGACAAATAAGGCAACTTCTGTAAAGATTTATATGATGAATCAATATTCAATATTTCCAAAGATTGTGGTAGTTCGCTTGGAATCTCAACTAGATTATCACAATGTTCTATGGAGAACTCTTGCAATCCTATCAAGGTTGACAGATAAGGCAACTTCGTAAAGATACACAATAAGAAATCACCAATTTTTCCAAAGATTGTGGTAGTTTGCCTTGAATCTCAACCAGATCATCACAGTAACCTAGGCAAACCTCCCGCAGCCCCATCAAGCTCGACAGATTAGGCAATTTCCGTAAAGATTTACACGAATCAATCTCCAATACTTCCAAAAACTGGGGTAGTTCGCCTTGAATCTCAACCAGATTATCACATTGTTCTACTTGAAGATGTCTGAGTTCGTTTGAATTACTTAGATCAAGTAGGATCTGCAACTGTTCAAAGTCTACGAACTGGAAATGTCGTGGATTCAGCCGAGCGACATCAAGAATTGTCTCCACATTTAATTTTTTGCAATCGTATAGCACAAATGCTTGCTTACCCATCAAGCTTGATAGATCGGGCAACTTCTGTAATGAACCACAGCATTCAACACGAAAGAAATCCAAAAATTGAGGTAATTGGCCTTGAATTTCAACTAGCTTGTCACAGTATCCTACCTGAAGAGATGTTACTTTGTTTAAATTGCTTAGATCAGGTAGTATCTCCACCTGTCCAAGCGAATGAAGCACCAAATCTCGTAGGTTCTCCAAACAACCAAGGCCTTGAATCTCTGCAATTGCGGACGAAATACGGAGAGATGATAGTTTCTTCAAATTCGATAGATCCTCCATCAAGCAAAGTGACTTGCAATCTTCCAAATCTAAGGAGGATAAACTCGAGGGAAGCCTCGAGAGGCAATGTAGATTAGGGCACTCGGAGGTAAAGTGACTTCAGTTGAGGAAGGAGGCTAAGGTTTGATGGTGAGGTGGTCACATGACGAGAGCGCAGGGCTAGAAACTCTAGTTTGCTTAAATTCCCAATCCACCGTGGCGTCGAATGTTCCCCAAGCCCATTAGATATCACATCATAGTGAGGCCGGCCAAAATCCAGATCCATTACCCTTAAATTCGTGAGGTTTGAGAGATCTGGAAATGTGTCCATGCACAACGCAGACAGTCGTAATTCAACAAGACTTCCAGGAAGCCTTGGTAGTGCATATATATCCGCATTCACCAATATCAAGATCCTCAAGGATTGACTCCCACAAATGCCATCATTGCCAATTTGCACATGGAAGTGCCTGTCATCATCTCCCGTGGAGGCTACCATGTCTTTGAGATCCCCCATCGACCAAATGACATCAGGTATTTTGCTTAACCTACCATTCCACATTGTCATTACTTTCAATTTTTTCAAATTTCCGATGGAATTGGGTAGTTCTTTGATTGAAGTGCCGGATATATCCAACTCAATCAGTGATTCCAAACTTCCAATTGAATCTGGAAGCCTCTCCAATGATGGGCATTTTTCTAGAGATAGGTATTCAAGGTTTGCAAGACCTCCACCCAATTCGTCTGGCAGCCTCTGAAGATTTTCGCAACAACTTACATCTAAGGAAACTAAGCATGTCAACTGACAAATTGACCTATCAATTTCGATTAATGATAGACAACACTTTAGGATAAAACGTTCTAAATTTGAAAGAGCAGATAAGTTAGGGGTTCTTTGCAAACCTTGGCAATAGGACATATCAAGAACTTTCAAGTTTTTCATCACCTGTAAAAGAAAATTAATGCAAATATTATTTGCGAATCTAATAAGATGGAATAATAAGTATTGTCTAACATATAACATACCTCCATGTGGCTCCACCCCATCCAATCATCCGTAATTTCACTTTGAGATAGATCAAGAATAACCACATTGTCGATGGAGAAATTTGTAATGTTTAATGTCGGGGGAATATCATGCCATGAAAGCCATCGTAATTGTGGAAGGAGATTTGAATTCTCATTAGTTGGGAAAACATTTGATGGCGATTCATGCCAAAGAAGCCTCTCTTCTACACGAAAATTTTTCATCAAGCTGTCCACTTCAAGGAATCTTAGATATGATAGGTTCTCAAAGCCCTCATAGGAAAAACGATATTGCTGCTGATTGTCTAACTTAAGACGAAGAGCTTCAACTTTTTTATTTCCCTGCCCAAAGGAAAAAATTTTAAAAGTTCAGAGGAAAATGCATTTTTATTCAAGTCCACTATATTAATCAATTGAGTTCATCTATCATTCTTGTAAACTTAAAAGAGCAAAATTATAGGGATTTTACCTTATGTTTCCTTAGCAAATCCAATCCTTCCTCGGGAGCCCACACCCTACTTTGCTTCTTTATTTTTTTGTTACTTTGTTGACGAACTATTTCTCTTCCGAGGTCTCTGAGTTGATCGTGCATCCACACTCTATTATTCTCTTCAATCTTTATTAAACACATGTTTTGTAGAACTTTCAAAGCTTCTTCCGGAAAAAATTTAGATTTTTCCCAGAAATGAACGATAACATCTTTATCATATCCAATGAAAAGACAAGCTATATCGAGGAAGATATGCTTGTGCCTAACTTCTAATGCATCATAACTTATTTTCAGTTTACGTTGAACTTCTGTGTGAGGAACATTTTCCAACTTCCCCAATATGCCATTCCACTCTCTCTTTTTAGTGTGAGATAAAAGTGAACCAATAACCTCAAGAGCTAGCGGAAGACCTTTAGCAATGTCTATCACCCTATTGGTTTGGTCAATATACTCGTCCAAAGGAGAATCTCTTCTAAAGGCATGTTTGCTAAAAAGTTGAAGAGATTGATTGCGATCCATGCCCATAAGCTCGTAATAGTCGTCCACTTCGAGAACATCAAGAACTTCTTTGTTTCTAGTAGTAATAAGGAGTTTGCTTCCTCTACCAAACCAATCACGCTTACCTACAAGTGCACTCATATGATTCTTTTCATGTACATCATCAAGAAGGAGGAGGACTCTTTTATTAGACAACCTATTTTTGATGATCTTAATTCCATCATCAATGTTTCTTATATCTATGCATTTGTTTTTGAGGATGTCAGAGATGAACTGCTTCTGCAAGCATTCAATATCCTCGCATTTTGACATTTCATGGATATTGGATAGAAAGCAACAATCGTCAAAATTATTTGAAAGTCGATCGTAGATGATTTTGGCAATAGTTGTCTTTCCGATACCACCCATTCCATGGATTCCTATAATCCGTGTTTTACTTGTCTGAGCACCTATCTTTTCCATGATAGCATCCACATGGTTGTCAACATTGACCAAGCAGTCTGAAACCACCAGATAAGCCTGTTTCAACTCACTTAAAACGTTCCCAGTAAGCTTCCTTGCGAACTCGCCTTCTCGCCTAGTGTTTGTTGGAGGTCAAAAGGCAATGAGTTATCAAGGTGTGTTGAATCAAATTATGTTCTGGCAAGACAAAATTAAAATGTGTTCTTCAAGGATTTATTCCATTGTAGATAAATCACCATTGGTACAAACAGTTTATAAAGGACCTGAACTGAAAAACATTTTGTTTGGAATGAAATAGGACAAATTGGGATTGTGCCATTGATTTCTATAGGATAACTTCAATAGCATAAAAGTCAATTTTAATAAGACTAACACAAATCTGGGAAAGAAACCGATTAATATGCATCCAGTTTTAATGATACAATGCATATCAGGAATGCTAAAAGCAGTCACCTGTTTTTCTCGCTATGCAGGTCCCATCCATTTATTTTCCCAACTACACTAAGAGCAGCCTTCCATTGATATATCGTCTCTTCGCCATATCTCCTCTTCTCTTTGTGTGAACGGAAGGCCTTTTCATAAACCCCAGTTTGGTATCCAACCTCTGAAGGCGCTACATCATAAAAAATGGGCATAATCTTGTGTCGCCCAGTTTTCTCTCTCTCAACCATCTGGACTACCTCCTTGAGACACCAAACGCTAGAGGCATAATTTTTCGAAAAGATAGGTATTGAGATCTTCGACTGATTAACTGCTTGGAGAAGTTCTGGGGCAAACTCTTCTCCAATGTGGAGGTCTTTGTCATCCTTAAATGTGCGGATTCCCGCATCTATAAGGCTAGTGTAAAGGTAGTTGGTAAAACCTGATCGTGTATCTGGTCCTCTAAAACTCAAGAATACCTCATAGTCATATCCAGAAGATGTTGCCATTTCCTCAGCTCGTGGTGAAGGGCAAGAACGAGCAGCCCTCTCTGCGGTACCACTCCCTGTAGCCGAATCATTATCTGCACTGCCCTTCACAGCGGACTGACCTGCTCTTTTCTTCAGGAATTCTTTGAAAACGATAGCAGAGAGAGCGATAGCAGCAACCGTCGCCATACAGGGCAACCGCAAGTGCTCGAGCATTTTGTGAGTTAGCAAAGAGAAGGTTTTTAGTCTGAAATACAGGGGAATGGGGGAATAGCAGAGATGAGAGGTAGCACTTAAAGAGCAGGATGGAGTAATCACAAGAAGCCGAGGCAGTTTCGAGTCTCAAAGACCGAATGGGCGAGTGTTGTGGTCATTAAACTTCGAAACGAAGATTGGCTCAATATTTTGAGAGTCTGGTAGAATTGGTCAAACAAGAATGATACACTGCAGCTTATCAAAGTGGACAAATGCACGTCTTCCAACACTAAAAGTGGACCCTTCCCAACCCGATTCTTCTCGCTTTTTCTTTACCACCGCAAGGCAACTGATAAAAGAATACGAACCTCCCATCTCTGGAAACGATCGGAAACCTTCTTTGGCAAATATGGAAGAAGCGCAACAACTTTATTTTTCGAAGTACTAAACCGGATGCCTGCAAAGTGATAGATCTAGCAAGATTTCAGCAAGCTAGCTACCAAAATGGGGATTTATGTATTTTCCAGAAAAAAAAAAAAAAAAAAGAAGATCCGCAGATTTCGCATACCTGGCAAGCTCCGGAAGCCGGTTCCTTAAAGCTTAATGTAGATGGGTCGCTGTGCGAGGGATCGACGGAAGGAGCAGTGTCTTGCGTCGTCCGGGACTCCTCCGGTAGCCTCGTCGATGGATTCACGAAGCTCGTCCGGGCGGATACGGTTCTTCAGTTGGAAACCTAGGGGTTCTCGAAGCCTTGAAGTACTTAAAACATAAAAACTAGAGGAGGCTTTGGTGGTTCAGCTGGAAACCTAGGGGTTCTCGAAGCCTTGAAGTACTTAAAACATAAAAAACTAGGGGAGGCTTTGGTGGAGTCTGACAACCGAACTCTCATGAACTCCTTGAAGAATGCGGATGAAGTGGACTTGCAGGCACGTGCAGCTCTGTTCGAATGCAAAGCTCTTCTTCAGCAACTGCCGCTAGTGGGCTTGACTTACTGCCCACGATCTGCTAATGCGGTGGCGGATTGGGCCGCACGACAGCAGAGACCGAAGACCCTCCCTCCAAACTGGCGGGCTTCTCCTCCTCCAGGCCTTTGGGCCTTGTTATGTTTTGGTGCCCCTTCTGTGGGGTTTGCTGTTTCTGTTTTATAATATAAATAAGATAACTCGTCTTCGACCGAAAAAAAAAAAAAAAAGAACACTACAATTGCGGGGGTAAATAAATTGGTGGGATTCTAAAGGGATGGGGGCAATCGAGTTGCTTTCGGTGACTAAAATAAAATATTAAAAGAAAATATTCCCATTCTTTTTGTATTTTCTTATTATAGTTATCCTGTCTTTGTGGAGATACTTCACACTCAACGATTTAACTAATCACAAATTATAAATATATTTTCCGTCGAATTTTCCGTCCACACCCTTGCCCCTAAATTGTAGGAATGACACTGAACGAGACACACTTGTGTCTAGGGCTGAGCGCGGTTCCCGGGTTACCTGGGAACCGGAACTGAATCGGAGGAGGGTCCGGTTCGGTTTCCGGTTCAAGGGGGACCGGTTCCTTTTTTCTAGGAACCGGAACCGGTCTTGGAATCGGAACCAGAACCGGTTTCGGAACCGGAACTGGAACCGGTTACTTAGGGCAGAAAAAGCTCGACCTTGGATGTTCTAGTGACTTGTATGTGATGTTCTAGTTGAAGTTTGGCTTCGGCCTCTAAATGAAAGTTGTAAAGGACTTCTTGGAGTATAACATACTCAAATTTGGGACAAAACAAACAAGTATAAGTGGGTGAAATCGTTATGCTTTGGAAAGACTGGATCTGGAGATTTTGGGACCGACCCTTGATGAATGCATGGACTATAAGGCAACCTTTTTGTCAAAATTTCACTTCGGTTTCTTAACAAAAGTTGTAAAGGACATCCTGAGGTACCACATATCAAAAATTTAGAGAAAAAAAAATAAGAATAGGTAGGTGAAATCGTGGTCTTTTGGAGATGGTTAGATCTGGAATTACAGTACTACGAACAGGAATTTTAACCGTCCATATTTAATTATCTAGGACGAATTTGACTTCGATGTTTTCATGAAGTATCTACCTTATGGTCTTGGCTATCACATAGTCGAATTTCATAATTTTGAAGGTCATTTGGGTATTTAATCGGAAATGTTTCTAAAACTGTGCAATCTGATGTGTTCGGATCTTCTAAGTTGCAATGCGTGGACTATATCATTTTGTATGAGGTTCTTTTGGAAATGTGTTCTGCATGAAATATCTCTCTTCCTACAACATATTTAAATTTCGTAATTTTTGTAGTTCATTTGCCTATTTAACCAAAAAAATTTCAAAAACTGTGCAAGTAAAGAATAGGAAAAGTAAATCGATTTTATCTTTTAATTCAAAACGAATTGGACTACGATTTCTTCATGAAACTTGTACCTCTAGGTCTTAAATACAACGTGTCCAAATTTCAGAATTTTCTGAGTTCATTTAAGGGTTTAATCGAAATTGTTTTCAAAATTTGTACCTCTAGACATTCTTGTTTTAGTGGTGTTTTATTTCTACTTTCTAGTTTACTATTTGTTTTGAAATTTCTAATTATATTCTATTATTGTTGTGCAGTGCGAAGTTAATGTATCAAGATAACATGTCAATGGGAAGTTACCGTGTAGTATACACGTACATTATAGTTTTTTTGTAACGTGCGCATACGTTATTTTTTTTTAGTAACGTACGTGCACATTATAGTTTTTTTTTTTTGTAACGTCTGCATACATTATATTTTTTTTTGTAACGTGCGCATATGTTATAGTTTTTTTTTTTTTTGTAACGTGCGCGTATGTTATAGTTTTTTTTTTTTTTTGGTAACGTCTGCATACGTTATATTTTTTTTTTTTTTGGTAACGTGCGCATATGTTATAGTTTTTTTTTTTTTGTAACGTGTGCGTACGTTATAGTTTTTTTGGTAACGTGTGCGTATGTTATAGTTTTTTGGGTAACGTGCGCATATGTTATAGTTCAAATCTGAAAATAACAAAAAAAAAAAAAAAACCTGTTGGAACTTGGAACCGATCCCGAAACTTGTGATAGGGTAGGTTCCAAGTTCTCATTTTGAGGAACTGTGCAAGAGGTTCCAAGGACAGGAACCGAACCAGACACAAGCCACCCCTACTTGTGTCTCTCTGCCTGCGCATAGTTGTAGTGTCACTTCAGGGTTGGGGTGTCCGGTCGGGGCTATAATTTTGGGAAAATCCGCCCTTGTCCAATTTCTGTGCTCTCCGAATTTGGAAAGTGCAAAATACAAGTTCGGGGAAATATGACTCTCTCAACTTCATCTCTATTCACCGAGCAGGTATTGCCAGCGTGAACACGACTCATGCACTGGCAGATCGGGTGAACTTCCCATAGAATTCACCTTATTCATATGTATCGTGTGTCATGGTCCAATACTTGAGACCACAAACCGTTCTAACACGTATGATTTAGTATCTTTTTATTATGAGTTAATACCATACAAAAATTTTAAACTAACATACATTTGATAAATTTATCCAAAATTAATATTCTTACTATTAAAAGCCTTAAATTGATATATTTCTAACAAATTATCCTCTATTAGTTTTCGTTAAATTAGATTAAAATCACAAAAATTACAAATAATTTAATGATAAAATTGAACAAATAATATGATAATTTATCATAAATGTATAAATTTTGAGTTTTTAGTGATCAATTTAGAATAAATTTATCATGAATGTATTAATTTTGAATTTTTAGTGATTTATTTAAAATAAATTTATTGTAAATATATTAATTTGAGGTTTCTGAAAAATAAAAATAAAAACATTTTTTTATTAATTGGCTCCTGCTTCACTACACACGGTATCATCACTCCCCGATGCCACCATCGACAGCTGACAGACAGCTGACAGCTCGCTCTTCATCCGCAAGGAGTTAAACGTCGCCAGTGGATCCACGCATGAAAGCGAGGGCTTGTGATGGCAAATGGATGAACGACAAGGAGTGGCCATTTTGCCAAAAATCCAAAACTGTATTCACTATGACACTAATTATTCAAAAAAAAAATTTAATATAATCAAAAATTCAAATTTGTATCAGCGACCTAAAAGTACATTCCATCAAAGTGCCGTCCAAGATGGTCGTTGAAAATTTAATATACCTGTTTAAGTGGACAACAGTAGACAAACAAAGGAAGTTCACCAAAAAGCCTAAATTTTGTCTAATGTGATACCGAAACCCAACTTTTTTTTTGTAAATTCGTACCAATGATTAAAAAATATTTTCCATTATGCTTTGGTACAATACAACCGTTAAAATTCCAAAGTGATGGATTGCTCGGACAACCATAGATAAATGGAGCCGACTTTAGTTTGGTTCAAAGTGACTTTGGACAACTTGTCAAGATTGTAAAAAAAACAACCTCAGTGATGACATTAAGTCTCTAACAATTTTTAAGGTCCTGGAAGTGATATAATCTTGGGATGCGGTTCTCTGATTTGATCAATGGAAAGAATTCATGTCCATTTTTCCGAAAGAGCTCCGAGCTTAATTTGAAACTGAATATACAAAATAAATGAGCTTTGACTTAACTTTAAGAAAAGTGGAATGGAATATATTCTTGCTTTGCTTTTGTCCTCTACGTCCTTGATGCCTTACATTAGTCCACCTTCTTTTTAGCATTTCACTTTTTTTTGCTCCATTTCGGGACGAGAAAGAACATGTAGGAATATGATTGCTCACTTTGGATCTCTTTATTGGTATGAATTATACGGTCTATCGTCACAAAAATCTGACATTTATCAATGACTTATTCTTCTTTTTGGGTTTTTTTTTTTGGGGGGTTGTTTGGATTTATCAACGGCCGGCCTTAGTTTGTAAAAACTTGTACAATTTTGTTCGAAGGTCCATATTTTTCCCCAAAAAAAAAAAAAAATGGAATTGTCCTCACGTTCTTCCTTCTTTATTTAACTTAGGATCAGTTTGTTTGATGAAAAATCATATTTGAAAAAAAAAAAAACATTCCGTACTTAGCAGTGGCTAAATTATGTAGAACTATTCGATTGACTGAACTATTTGCTACGGGCTAAAAATAATAAGCTTAGAGAACACTACTTAGCAAGAAGGAATTTTTTTCACTAATTTGCATCCTGAGTTCTTTGTAATGGTTGTTATATTTATGGATTACAGAATGAATGAAGACGATCTCGATTCCAATCTATTAGTCATTAAATGTGACTTTTACCTATACAAGCCGCCTTCAATAGATTCACTTATTACCAATTACAATAAAATCAATTTTTTGACCTATTTTCCCATAGTCAAATTTTTCTGGTTTATTTTATGTGAAATTAAATTTCCTTATAATATCTTCCCAAGGCAAAAAAAAAAAGAAATCAGTGAGATAAACACACCTCAAGAGCTTTTTTTTATATGATTTTCGATTTTCATATGATTTTGTTTGATTGGAGGAAATCATAAAATTAAATTATCAATGAATATGAGAATTGAAAATCGATTTGTAGTCGGTGTGATTTTTGCGGGGTGAATGAGAGAACAAATGAATCAATGTCGGATTTTACAAAGTGATCTTGTGACTTTTTTTTAATCTTTTTATAAAATCTCTACGTTTATGGAAGTCTAATTGTGAGGCACAAACTACCAAATAAATGAATAATTGGTTTGATTCCTTCTTGGAGCAAAGCCAGTTCATGGACCATTCAAAGTCCGAGTCTTCTTCGACTTTGACTTTGCCCTTCTAATCCCGTGATGTTTCAGGCTTCCCGCACCCCAGGGGACGCTGTTCTTTAATTTATCTATTTCTTTGGAGAGCGGTAGTTAATGCGATTTTTAATGTAATGATTGTATTTCGATGCAAGGAAAAATTATATATATACGACACTTTCATATTTTTCATTCAGTTAAATTAGACAGTATCAACTTTTTGATTGATTGATGACATGATTATTATAGACTATTTAAAGATTAAAGTTTTTCTTTTAACAAATGGTATTTGTTTTGCAAGTATTTTTCAAGTTTCTAAATCAATTCCATGGCTACTAAACATTCCGTTTTTCACCATAGAAAATAGCTACTTCACAACTCAAGTTTCACAATCAACTCGATAGAAACCAAAATAAATTGCATCCGCTAGAATCAACTTCTATCAACCATTTTTTGGCCAACCCTAGTCACTCGTGAAGAGTTGGCACGTACAATATCATAAACTTTTGACGGTTTGGATAACAATCAATCCAATGATGAATAAACCAAGCATTGCCTCCTCTCCATTGATCTCTCCTAATTGAACTGTATAGCAGCAAAATCAATACAGCACATTGCTTTCACAACACCATGTCAATTTATAAGCAATAACTATAAATGCAGATCTTTGTGGGTTATTTGTATTTTAATGATCTTGTCTCTGTAGAGTTTGCTTTCACTGAGAAACGGACCGCACGGTGTCAAATGGGTCTTCCTCCTTCAATCGAATTGTCCGACAACACTATGTCCCGATAAATGCCCATGCCCTTGCCCGCAAATTTAGAGGAATGACAGGGCACAGGACGCACTCGTGCCTTTGCTCGTGCATAATTGCAGTGTCGCTTCCGGGATAGGGGTGTGTCCCCAGTCGGGGGAAAAAGTATAGGACGGTTGCCGAGTACTGTGTTATAGGCTGACGACATCGGGGGTATTTTGGGGAAAACGCCTCCGTCTGTTTTTCGTGCTCTCCAAACCTGGAAAACACAATAGAAAGTCTTGGAAAATATGGCAATTTCAATAGGGACGCGTGGACTGGATTGCACCTCTCTTCACTTCTTCCCTGTTCTTCAAGCAGGTCTTTCCCTTCCGTCCACGGCGCATGCGAACCCGACTCATGCGCGGATGGATCACGTGAATTCTCGATTGGACCTATCTCGGTCATCGTTACGCGTGAGCCCCGATTGATTTAGCATCTTTTTCTTATTAATTTGCTCCTGCTTCGCTGCACAGTGCACGCGATATCATCGCTACCTCAATGTGACCACCGACAGCCGACAACACCCGCTCCATCCATCCATGATCACGACCTCCTCCAATATTTTACCCCTGTCCTTTTCCTTTGTCCCACTGCACACGATATCAAATTGCATTTGTCTTTCTGCTGCAGTGAAAATATCCAAATGCCCTCATGTCGAGAAATTTATTTATCCTTTTCTTTCTTGATTTTGATTTTAACGATAAACAGGACTGAGAGTCTCCCCCATTTGCCAAAAAATCGAGCGAATTAACTAAGTGGAGCCCCCGACACCGCGGCCATGCAATCACAGATTTGTGGCCGTGCGAGGCAAGCGAGCTCCGTCGGTCGCGAACTCCATAGACATAGGTTATGAGTTCTACGCATAAAGAAAAAGAGACGAAGGTGTAGAAAACAGACCCGAGCTCGCGAGGCGTTAACTCGCTGTCGCCGGATCAATGCATGAAGTTGAGGGCTAGTGATAGCAATGGATGGGTGGCAAATTCGACAACGTGAGTGCTTGATTCCATAAAAATTCTAACCTTTATATTTACTGTAATAACAATTAAAAAAATTATACTTTTATCATAAAAATCCCAAACTTATATAATAACAAAAAAATATGTTCCATTAAAGTTTGGTCCAAGACAAATGTTAAAAATCCAATGTGGCATCTTGCTTGGACAGAGACCAACTTAAAAATCTTAACATTGCAATTTTTAGAGTCAAAATTTAAGCTTTCGAAAGAAAACTGGTCTTAGCGACTTTTAGAGTCCAAGAAGTGCCATAATCAACTTCGCGGTCTTTCTTGCAAAAGAAACGAGCTACAGTTTTAACTGCGCAAGAAAAGTGGGATGGAGTATAAATTCTTGCTTTGCTTCTGTCCTTTTTCCGCTACGCGCTTGAGACTTTACCATTCGTCCACCTTCTTCTTAGCATTTCATTTTTGGTCTTACTCCTTATCGGGAGAAGAAAGCATATGATGGATCTCTGTTTATTTGGAAGAAGAGACCAAAATATTCGAAATGCCCAGTTTAGAATTTTATCTTTTCCTTTTATTTAGTTTCTTTTCTAGGTAAACTTCGTTTAAGCTCCACGGCAACTCCTTCCACGTCCTTCCTTGACCTTTGCACGTTTCTTCCTCTGCTCCAAATCTTTGATGTTCCCTCGTTGTCATTGCTCTCTGCTCACGCCTCCAAAACCCTAACCCCATGCCTATGGCCATGGTCATTCCCCGTGATTGATGAGCTGACGTCCTCAAAGTTGGCGGGGAGTGCACGATTGATGTGAATGCTCCAACACCAGCAAGACCGCCAGAAATCGATGGGTACTGATGTCGATTAAACGATTGGTATTTGATAAGGACGACATAGAGGAAGCACATGGTGGGGCAGCCAAGGAGGAAAAATGAAGTCCCGCTAGATGTGGAACTGTTCCGTTCCAGAATTTATAAGCTCTAAAGTATTTTTAGATGTACATCCGAATCCGACAAAAAGAAAATTTATGATTGAAGTTATTAATCAAGATAATACTCTTGAGAAGCATCAAATTCATCAATTCAAGAATAACGGAAGATCAAATTTGTTCTCCAATAGCTTTAGCTTTGATTACTACTCCACTAAACTTTTGTTTTAGTAAAACGAAAATCCAAAAGTCTCGTTGCAGATTTTTTAAAATCACACTTCTTCCCTTTGAATTAAAAGTGAACTTCCTCCATTATAGCTCAAAAGCTTTAGGAAGAATAGAACACAAGAACACAAGTGGGATCCCACTGCCTAACTCCTACTCTTTTTAAAGGAAAGGTGAGAGTATTCGTATTAGATGTGGGCCTTAACTATCAAAGACCTTTGTTTCTTCACCACAAAAATATCAAGGAAATAAAAAGAAAAGATCTTTTTGAATGGCTTTTGGGTAGGTCATTGAACTTAGAAGCCACAAGATTTGGGTGAAATATGCAGAGAGAGTCGTAGGCTAGTTTTGCTGCAAAATTTGGTCCTTGAAGTGTCACTCCAGCCCGCCAAAGTTGACAATTATTTACATTTTTTAACACAGAAAATCGCTGGACTATGTGGTGCAGAAGTTTTGGGATTAGAATCGAGTTTTTCCCCGAAATAAGAAGCGGATTCATTCAAAGCCAAGTCAACAAAAGCATACATCAAATTTTGACAATTGACAAGTATATGAGCCTAGGGTTTTACTCTCTATTTGTTACATATGCACTAGTTTGTGCTTTTTCATAGTATTTATCCAATTTAATGGAAATTAATGGAGATAAAATTTATCATAAGTATTTTTTTGTGATCATAAAATTAGTTTGGAGTAAATTTATTATGGATCTATCAATTTGAGATTTTTCGTAATATTAACTCTAAAAACAATAAGCTTAAAGAAAAATGACTAGGCAAGAAGAAATCGTTGCCCTTATTTTCTCACTACCCATCGAAGTGAGATGAATATACTTTATTAATGCTCAAATTTTCTGCATTCCCAAAGCATGATCATATCTATATTTTACAAATATGGTTTCATAATTTCTATCGTAATTTCTTTGTAATTGTTGTTATATTCATGGATTATAGAATAAACGAAGACGATATGAGAAAAGTGCAAAAAAAAAAGTCCTAAACTTTTTTCTTTGTGTCGATTTAGTCCTAAATCTTTTTTTTTGGTCGCGATTCAGTTCTAAACTTTTTAAAGTTGTGCCAATTCAATCCTTTCCGGCCAATGTTAGCCGGATTTTGCTGATTGAACGCCCTCATTGGGCGACGTGGACAAAATTTAATAATATTTTTATTTGTTTATTTTTTTAAATATTAAAAATATTTTATTTTTGTTTTTCCTTCGGCCGGTCGCCAAGGTCCGGCGACCGGCCAGAGGTGACCTCCCGGCGGGCGAGCTCAACCTCGCCGGATCTCGGGCGAGGCAAGTCTCGCCCATGGCGGCGAGGGTCGACGAGGCTTGACCTGCTGTGATCCGGAGGTCGCCTCGGCGGTCGCTGGACCTCGACGACCAGCTGGAGGAAAACACAAAAATTAAAAAATTAAAAATTAAAAAAATTAAAAATTAGTAAAAGTTGTCAACGCGCCGCTAATCGGGCCACGTCGTCAACCGACATCTAGTCAACAAAATCCGACCAAAATTGGCTGGAAATGACTGAATTTGCATAACTTAAAAATGTTTAGGACTCGAATCGACACTAAAAAGGTTTAAGACTAAATCAGCACAAAGACAAAAGGTTTATAACTTTTTGGCACTTTTCCCAAGACGATATCGATTCCAGTTTATTAGTCATTCCATGTTACTCTTAACAATACAAGCTACATTTAGTGGATTCACTTATTACCAATAATGATAAAATCAGTTAGTGCCTGTTTTGCTTCTGTTTGTTTTGTTACTGCTTTGTATGTGGTCTTCCTTGTTTTCTTTCGGCTCCCTTCCACTCTTTCTGACTTGTTGTCATTATGAGTGTAAGTTTTTGGCGCCGAATCCTCTTGTATAATTTGGTTAAAGCTCAATATATTCTTACATTTTTAAAAAAATAATGATAAAATTAGTTTTTTTAAACTTGTTTTCACCATAATTAAATTCTTCTAATTCCCTTTATCTGAAATTGAATTTCCTAAAAGCATTTCCTCGAGATAAAAAAATTCTCGGCGAGATAAAGACACCCTAAGATTTTTTTTTTTCGAATTTCATATGGCAATATATGATTAGAGGAAATGGTGTGATGAAATTATTGATGAATACGAGAAATTGGAGATCATATTGTTACCACGTAAATTTTGCAGGTGAATGGGAGAACGGCGAGTCACTGTTGGATTTTATAGAGTGATCTAGTGACATTTTTTTCATTGTTTTTGATAAAATCCCTATGTTTATGGAAGTATGATTTTGAGGAACAAAGTTACCCAATGAAGAATCATGGGCGTGATTCCTTCTCGGAGCAAAGCTGGCTTATCATGGATTGTTAGTAGTCCAAGTCTTCGTAGACTTTTGACTTAGCCCCTTTAATCTTGTGATATTTCTGTCTTCTTGCACCAATCGTACGCTCTTCTGTCTTACTTTTTTCTCTCCCTTCTGAGAAAGGTAGCTAATGTTAGCGGCACGTTAAAACAAGGCATAGGGAGCTTAAGTTTACATTGTTGGTGTCTGAATCAAGATCACATCAACCAATTTCATGCAATTGATAATCTAATGATTGTATTTTGATGCAACGACAAATCACATGTATACAACACTTTTGTACTTTCCATTTAATTAAATTAGATGGTATCAATTTTTCTGTTAGCTAGACTATTTAAAGATAAAAGTATTTCTCCACAGATGGTGTTTGTTTGCAAGTACTTTTTAATTTATTTTCTAAATCAATTCTGTGATAACTAAACATTCCATGTTTCACAATAGAAAACAAAATTTCGCTAGATCCAGAGATGTAAAGATGTTCCATTTCGAAATTCATAAGCTTTTAAATCTTTTCAAGCATAAATTCAAGAGTGACCAAAAACAACATTCAAGATTGAACTTATTAATCACGATGACTTGATAAATCCAAAAACACTATTGGTAAATCATGATTTGATCATATCACTTAATGTATTGATTTTAGTATGCTTATTAAAATTACTTTTGATTAAATTTCAAATGATGAAGAGCTTGTGCTTATTGAGTAAAAATGCACATATTTTAACAACATAAAAAAAAAAATCCACCTGTTGCTAGCAGTTGTAATTAAAATACCATTTGCTATGTGAAACGTTCAATGCATGCAAATTTACAAAATTCTCATAGTAATTAACCGACCGGGGACCTCAATAGTCATTAACGGCAAAACTGTCTCGAAGAATCAGAGGAAAATTCTTGTTAGAAAGCAACGTGAAAAATGAAAATAAATAAATCAATACAGGACAGAAAAAAAGAAGATGGGGTCATTCTCACGTGGAAAAGAAGTCCCGCCAATGATTTAGCGTGTGCCTTTGGTAGTTTATATCTTTGCAGACTTGGGTCAATCAATGGTGTGATTCCTTCTCGAGCAAGCTGGTCCATCATGAACTGTTTGGTTGTCCAAGTCTTCGTAGACTTTCACTCAGGTCAATCACTGGTTTCAGTCTTCTTGCACCGCACGGCACGCTGTTCTGTCTGATTCTTTCTCTCTTTCTCAGAGTGGTGGCTAACGCTAATACGCCCTCAAGATGAGGCACATGGAGCTTAGGTTTTAGATTGCTGGCGTCCTTATCAAAGACAGTTCCAACTTTTTCATTAATTGATTTTGATGGCACGATTGATTGGTGTTTGTTTGCAATTATTTTTTCACTTTCTAAATCGATTTTATGGTGACTTAATATTTTATGTTTCACGATAAAAAACAAAATCTCGCTGGATTTGGAGACGTAAAATTATTTCATTCTGAAATTTATAAGTTCTTAAGTCTTCTCAAAGAATAAACCCGAATGTGATAAAAAATATTAAAATTAAAGTTATTAATCATGATGACTTGATGAGTTAAAGAAGACTCTTGAAAAGTATTAAATTTATTTTTCAATAACTTTAGTTTTGATTATACTCTACCAAACTTTTTTTTTTTTTTTTTTGGTGAAGACCAAACTTTTATTTTAGTAAAAATGAAACTCCAAAAGTTTCATTGCAGATTCTTTTAAAATCATACTCCTTCCATCCGAATCGAAGTTGAGTTTCCTCCGCTAGCTCAAAATTCAGGGAAGAAGAGAATGTAGGTGGGATCCATTGCCTAAACTCCTCTTCTTTTGAAAGGAAAATAAAGACTTTTGGTAAAGAGTCGGGCCTTAACTATTAAGACCTTCGTTCCTTCGTCACAGAAACGTTAAGGAACTAAAAATGGAAGATTTTTTTGAATGACTTTTCCTGAGGTCATTGAACTCAGAAGCCAAAGGTTTGAGTGAATATGCAAAGTCGTGGGCTAGTTTTGCTGCAAAATTGGTCATTTGGGATACTTCCTCGAAGCATTAATGCGGCTATTCACAAGTTATTTATGTTTCATAACGCGGAAAATTACTGAACCATGTGGTGCAGATATTTCGTATTGAGAGTCGACTTTAGGCCCCAATAATTCATTCAAAGTAGTCAACAAAAGCTGACAGCACCCCATGTGACCACTGACAGTTGACAGCACCTGTTCCATCCATCCATAATCACAACGCCCTTTTTCTTCTGCTCCACTGCACATGATATTGATTGCATTTGTCTTTTTGCCCTGCCAAAATACCCAAATCCTCATTGCGAAGATTTATTTATCTTTTTCTTTTTGGATATTAATTTTAATCATAAACAAGGCTGAGGGCCTCTCTGGGAAAATTGAGCGAACTCACTGAGTCAAGCCCCGACCCCAAATAATTCATTCAAAGTAAGTTAACAAAAGCTAACAGCACCCCATGTGACCACTGACAGTTGACAGCACCTGTTCCATCCATCCATAATCACAGCGCCCTTTTTCTTCTGCTCCACTGCACATGCTATCGATTGCATTTGTCTTTTTGCCCCTGCCAAAATACCCAAATGTCCTCATTGCGAGGATTTATTTATCTTTTTCTTTTTGGATATTGATTTTAATCATAAACAAGGCTGAGGGCCTCTCTCCAATGCTTGGAAAATTGAGCGAACCCACTGAGTCAAGCCCCGACCCCCGCGGTCATTCAACCCCAGATCTGTGGCCATGCGAGGCTAGCGGCTTCTGTTGATTACGAATTCCATGGACATAGGTTATGAGCTCTACGCAAAATGAAAAAGAGACAAAGGCGCAGAAGACAGACTCAAGCGAGCGAGTTATGGCGAGGTGTTAACTCGCCGATGGATTGACGCGCAAAGTTGAGAGCTTGCGATGGCAATGGATTAGCGGCAAATTCGACAATAGCAATCAATGGTTCCCTAAAATTTTTTAACATTTATATTCATCGCAATACTAATTATCCAATCTATTTTTATATCATCAAATCCAAAACTTGTATGATAACTAAAATAATACGTTCCATCAAAGTTTGGTCCAAGCGGACATCGAAAATCTGACACGGCAGTTTGCTTGATCAATGACGAGCTTAAAACTTCACATTTCTTCTTGCTCCAAATCCCTTCCAAAACCCTAATCTAGCCCCATGCCCTTCAAAGTTGATGAGCTGACCTCCTCAAATTGCAGGTCAGTGCATGAGGGATGTGAATGCGTCAACACCAAGAAGACCTTCAGATCTCGTTAGGGAACAAGCTGTTGATTGAACGAACTGACATTTTGACAAGGACAACATGGAGGAAGCATGTGGTGGTGGAGCCAGGGAGGAAAAATAAAATCTCGCTAGATCCGATCGTGTAAATATTTCTCATTTCAGAATTCATAAGTTCTCAAATCTTTTCGGATAGATCCAAACGTGACAAAATAAATTAAGATTGAAGTTGTTAATCATGTCATGAGTTAAAAAAAAAAAAAAAAGAACTCATGAGAAGTATCAAATTTCTTAAATTGAGATCAAAGAAAGATCAAATTTGCTTTTTGATAACTTTAGCTTTGATTATACTCCCTTAGACTTTTGTTTTAGTAAAACAACTCTCCAAAAGTCTCATTGCAAATTTTTTTAAATCAAACTCCTTCCACTCAAATTGAAATTGAGCTTTCTCCATAATAGCTCAAAAGCTCCAGGAAGAAGAGAAAACAGGTGAGAAGAGGAAAAGAAAGACTTTTTATACAGATGTGAGCCTTAACTGTCAAGACGTTTGTTCCTATATCACAGAATCTTAAGCTACTAAAAATGAAGATTTTTTGAATGACTTTTCAGTAGGTCATTGAACTTAGAAAAAGCCATAGGATTGGCTGAATGTGTAAAGAGAGTTGTGGGCCAATTTTGCTACCAAATCGATCGATAAGGATGCTTCCTAGAAGCATCACTCCAGCCCGTCAAAGTTGATAATTATTTACATTTCTTTGACACGAAAATAATTACTATGTGGTGCAAAAATTTTGGGGATGAGAATTCACTTTTACCCCAGATAAATGGACGGATTCATTCAAAGTCAAAGTCAACAAAAGTAGACATGGAACTTCCAAGCAAATTCGTCCCCTCCCCCCCAAAAAAATCCTAACCAAGGTGAACTCTAGTCAGTCCAATTTAATGGGCTAAGAAGCCTAGGCCTAAATTCACACCGAACAAAAAGCTTGGTGGAATTATTGGGCCGGATCTTCATCCAACACACTCCCCTACTGATCAATCAAATTATAAAAATCACATTTATTTCAAGGTGAACCAACCTTCGCATTTAACCTCTATAAATCCATGCTTTGTGTTGACTATTATACAAACTACTATTAAAAGAGAGTGCACAAAACTGATGTGTAAGCACATTATGGGTCAATGTAGATGGGAAAAATTATTCACGAGCGTTGTATTAGAACTTTGGGTCACTAAAAACTCCGATAAATAAGCTCACAAACCTAATGTGACCTATTTGATCCCATTTGGAATCCAACTCAATTAGCATTTCCAAATTCCCAATCAAACTTAGAAGCCTCTTCACTAACTAGCAAAAGTTTGTGAAGCCTCTCCAATGACTATAATGATTAAAAAAAAATAATTGACTCCACCTAATCTTAAGTATGAAAGTTCTCTACGTCAAATAGTGTTTTCAAAGGTGTGGCTCTTCATTATCTCGATTAATGTTTGTGGATTATCTATTACAAAAGATATAAAAAAGAGGCAAAAAGATAAGAACTTGCGGACAGCGCAAGATTATTCCATATTAAATTTTTAGACTTGGAAAAAGTTTTGCCACACATCTATTCATTTGAAATTTAATGATTTGGGTCATTATTTCAGATTTACCTAAACATTAGATAATGTTGAACCAAGTTGCAGCTGAAAACATTTCTTTAAACTGAACATGTGTTTACCTATGTAGATGATTCATCTTCTTCATGTTGCAATTTTGTTTTGGTTATTGCCGTAGAGGTGTTGCCACAAGTGTTGAGATACTTTCATACACATTGTAACAGCTAAGTTAAAGTTCTCCTATGTGAAGCATGGGCATCGACCAGTTCCAAATTCAGTAAGACGAAGCAGCAATTTATAAGGTACCTCAAATAAGTCATCACATAGTAAATTGGCAAAATAATGCACTTGGAGTTCATATAATTTGACTTGACCTCATTAGGTAAGCTAATTAGCAATTCAAAGCCATTAAAACATCTCAACCAGACCAAATTAAAACAAAGAAAATCTGAACAAGGTACTTGCAGAACCATCACTAGTCAACATGCAAAGTGAACTTAAAGAGAAGATTTACATAAACCTCTTTGTTACACATGTGCGCAACAGAATGGGAAGCACCTCTTATCAGAAAAAAAGTACTCAACTGAGCAGGTGTCCGTTATTTTTCCTTTTGCAGGAATTTGCCAAATTTGATCAAGCAACTCTATAATGTGTTGAGTTTTCGAATCTCCAGGGGTGGATGCCTATTCATTTTAATTTCTTCCACTTTGAAACATTAGAAACTTATGGATAAAGTTGCTGGAGAAGATAGACAAATTGTGCGGTGATTCCAGTCAACCAGATCACTACGATGATGTACATGAAAAGCCATTGGGTCGTCCATCTTTCGGCCCGTGACACATTCCTGACAGAGTTCAACTCTATTGAGACAAGAAAGTTGCGGAATATCTAGTGATAAGGTGGTCATCATCGAAGAGGACAACTCTAAAGACTCCAGTTTGTTTAACCTACCAATCCACCGGGGATAGAATCTTCCACAATCTTTTCAAGTTCCTAGTCAACTGGGGGAAGAGTTTTGGCTTTCCCAGGACAAATCTCTCAAGCTTTTCAAGTTGGAGAGACCAGAAATGCCATCATCAACTCGGTATGAATATTGTAGACATATAAGACTTTCTGGGAGTTGGTTATCGCAGCACAAGTCAATTTCAAGATCTTACAAGATGAATATCTCCAAGATATCATTGGAATTTCTATTAGCAAATTTTCTCTAAGCTCTGCATCTTCTAGCCTTTCCAGCTTCCATACTGCGCACATCTAAATGCTACAGCCCGTGACCTACCATTTCATCTGCAAGTATTCCGTTAATGCCATTCTCATACAATCTTACGAGCCAATTCAATCCAGCAAGCTGGTAATCCCTCGTCTTCCCTCATACACCTGTAAAAAAGCATATAAATGGAACTTAAGAAAGCAGTTAACTTATATTTGCTGGAGATATCCTGTTGGCAAGATAATTGCATAAATCAGAGCAAAACAGAATCTCTCTGGAGCAAGACAACAATACAATAAAGGGTGTCCCCAGTGCATGAGGTTCCCGCCTAGACAAGGGCCAGGAAGGGATGTCAAAAACCTCTACTTTGTCAACACCAAAGTAAGTACTTGGAGTACTATAATTGATAGTGATAAGGAATCGTGTCAACACCAAGAACAATTACAATCCCACATTACCTAGCGTTCTGAAATTGCAGCAAACATTACAGCTTCTACAAGTCAAAGCAGGGGTACAGGAGAGATATAAGCAGCAAAGACTCTCCTTTCAATCAAACGAGAGAGAGAGAGAGAGAGAGAGAGAGAGAGAGACAGAGACAGAGAGATTACAAGAGGGTTGTGTCACCAGCTGCCTGTTTCCTGTACCAGACAAGCCATCTTCTTCCTCCTTAAGACATTCTTCATCCTCTTCCTCTTCAGTTATTTTAGATTCATGATGACCCCTACACGTTAAGCAAAGAAAAACGTCACTGAACAAACACGAATGCTGAACACAGAAATGGTCTGGGAAATGATGACTTGAACTTCACAAACATGTTTTCTCCACTTTTAAGCATGAGCAGAAGTTTCTTTGTCCACTGGGAGAGAACAATCAATATAAGGTCACAATTGAACATCGTTCATTTGCATAAATGTTAGCAAATCTAAATTCCCTTTGAATATGGAACCTTAACACCAAGAACTGACAGTCTAGCCAGGGTTAGACCACTGGACCATAGCCACCTTTAGTCTAAAGATTTCCAGCATTAGGCAATTACTAATATATAGCAAAAGGTCCGTCAAGGATCAAACAAAGCTTTCAGTCCCAATTAAGCAACTATGAAGTATGAAGAAAGTTAGGACCAATACAGAAATCGTTCAGCAGGATGTCAAAAGCAACATATGTATGAGAGATCATATCTGCAATGCACAAAATACAGAGGGAATTGTCATTGGCAATGGTACCTTCCTTTGATTTTCTGTGAAGCAAACTGGTTCCCTTTGGCAAAATGAGCAAAAATCTAAGTTTGCTGCAGGAGATACTTCAACCGTCCTTTTCCCTTATTATTCTTGAAAAATTATTTCAAAAACAAGAAAATTTTAATCGATACACGAACTCGAAATAATGCAAGAAAGAGTCATTTTTAGAATGGAAAGGCATCATATCAGCGTCAATAGCAGCATCTCGCTGATCCAATATTTCCTGAATCTTCTGCTTCTTCAACTTTTGCATTTCACGAAGCCTGGCCTTCTCACACTTGCTAACTTCTGTTTCACCATTATCTTCCTGTGGAATGAATGGGGAAAAAGAATGCAAAAATAAATAAGCAGTGGCAACGCTTCTGATCCTCACTGAGTCATACTTACAAGTATCTAACAACATTTCAGACGTATGGAAGCACTTGCCAACTTAATAATTCATGTGTATGTAAAGACAGAAGCAGGGCAAGATAAACGAGCTCTGTTCACCATCGTTTCCCACTCTGTATATGGTGAGAGGTGGTTGATGAAGCTTTCAATCACAACTTCACAAGGAAATGTTGGAATAAGAGGGGAAAACCCGAGTCATCAGTTTTGAATATAAGAAAAATGAAAAGTTGCAGCTCTGCTCGAGTACTCTAGCCATGGAGATGCAAAACCAACCAACCAACCAACCAACCAGAAAGAAAAAAGAAAAAAAAACAGAAATCCCTCTCAAAGGCATAGTTTTTGGCATGCACTATATGAAGGTTGAACACCATGCCTACACTACGAGCGAGACGCTCTCAACTTCCGCTCTTCTTCATCCAACCGAAAGTACGCCAGAAAATAGTAAACCCTGAACGAAGAGCAAGAAACAAGTTCACCTCGAAATGCTTTTAATTATTGTACCAATTGAACCTCGCAGAACATGTATCTATACGTATATACGTTTGTATTACTAGTCTTGATCCTGCGCAATACACCAGTAAAGCGGAGGATCAATACAGCAAGCACCAATCTGCAGAAACGAATGCATGTAAAAGAATCACGAGAGACCAGTAGAACAGCAGCTTGTCTCGAGGATCTAACTCAACATCCTCGGCCAAAATCTAACGCTCATTCTAAAACTTCGTAAAAACTCGCATTCAAACACGAAGCACCACATCCACTTCCTAGCGCAAAACACCAGAAGGGCCCACAACCGCACAGAACCCAGCAAACCCTAGCAAGCAAACGAGAGATCCGGCGCCAAAATTCCCAACTAATCCAGTAAAAGAACAACAGGCGCAGCCAAGCAACCGAACCTCATCGTCCTCCTCCTCCTCCTTGGCCTCGCCATTCTCGTCGGCATCGTCGGCGGCGGCGGGCGAGGCGTCGTCCTCGTCGGCGGAGCTGGCGGAGAGGGCGACGGCCTCGAGCTCCTCCTCGTCCTCCTCGTTGACCGGCTCGTCGAGCTGCGGCTGCTCCTCCTCGTCGGACCCGTCCGACAGGGCCTCGTCGGACGATGCCTGATGCTTCGAGGGCCTCGCCATGGCGATCGGTGCTGAAGGCCTGTCTCCGGCGGAGATCGGCGGATCGATCGAGGTCGTCACTGTTCGCTGTAGAGAGAGAAAGAGAGAGGCCGAATCGGAATCCGAAGCGACGATCGGAAGTAAAGAGGGGACGGACGCGGAGGAGCGGGTCGTTCGATCAGAGTCGGTGTCCGAAAATGGAGGAAGCGAGGAGGGGGAGGAAGGTTTGCGCTTTTTCGTAATTTTGTTTTAAATAGTTCCTTCGCTTTAATTGTGATTTTTTTAATTATTGATTGGGTTTTTTTTTTTTTCTTTATTCGGTTTCGTTTTATGCGACCGGGTGCGAAAATTTCCCGCCAGTCAGAGTTGGGGGGGAAATGTAATTTCATTTCCCCCCGCGGGAATTAAAGCCAGCCAGCGCTGGCCAGCGCGCGGGATAGACCCGCGGCTCGAGGATCAGCGGGGTGGTTCGGCCTCGCCTCGCTGCCGTGACGGGTCACGAAAAAAAGAAGGATGATTACTGTGCTACAATTACTCATTCTTGATATTATTATAAGTGTTTGGTTAGAGAAATACATTGTCAACCTATTAATTTACCTTCGCGGGTTCATAAATTCAAGCCATATCGAGAATGAATTTCCAATTAGTTAGAATCACGAGCACCTATGACCTCCTTCCAAACTTGCATCATGTTAAGAGGATTTTATAATGATGGACTCGTACACATATTTATCTCTACTACATATAAAGGAAATGATTTGGTGCCTAATTGATCATTTTGCTCTTCACAATGAACATCACCTTTTTTCTTAACTTCCACTCGTTGTTTTGTGTACTAATTTCACTGTAGATTTATAAATATTCCATTGCCAATATAAATTTGTTGCCAATATAAATTTGTGAGAGCCACCGAAAATGATGCGCACTTCATATTAATGTTCTTATTTATATTATTAGCGTGAGCTAAAAGTAAAATAAAAAATAAAAATCCATTCACAATCTTTGTCCTCTTAAAATGTACACTTGCAACCTTTTGTTTGAGATTAGAAACTCATTGTATTTCATATTCTTTTTATATGTAAAGTATTCAATCCCATTGTTTGTATGACTCATGCATTCCATGGAGCAGCTATAAGACGACAATGCTATGATATTTAAGGCAGTGATTAGTTTTAAATGTGCTCACATTATAAATAGTCGTATATTTTAGCAAAGGAACTAAGCTCGAAATTATAAAAGTATATTTATTTTAAAAAATAAAAATAGTTAATATCGCAAAAAATCCAAAATTGATACACGGGTAACAAATTTATCTTGAATTAATTTTTTAACCATAAAAAATCCCAAACAGATATATTTTTGACAAACTTACTACGAAAAACTTCAATCTAGTATATTTGTGACGAATTTACTTTTTGTTAATTTCTATTTAATTGGATTAGTACCATGACAACTATGATAAATGGAATGTAAAACTCATAAATTTGTACATATGTCAACTGTCATCAAACTCGACAATTTAACAGTAAAATCGAACGTAAACTAACGAAAGGTAAATTAATACATCCATCGACTGACCTAAGCTTAGAACCAGGGATAATTGGGTCAGTTTCTATAAATATGCCTTCCCACAATAGGCGAACCTCCAGTTTAAACCCTTCAGAGATAGCCTTTTAGTAACAAACTACTTAGAAATTTAGTTCGGAGCCTAGAGACATTCAAGGATGCCATGATGATAGCATTTCTAACTATTTGAGTTGTATTTCTGAAAGGATTCTACCAGACTAGAGAAGAAGAAAAAATGTTTAGAAAGACATTAAGAGTTTTCATAAACACTAACTTTATTTCAGGGGACTTTGCCCAACATATTACATCCTCCTTACCTTCTATAGGCATTAAGAGGTCACCAACAAACAAGGACCAAGTTCATGGGTCCTAAAACAAACAGAGGCTCCGGAAAATTCGGTCGAGAATTATTCTAGGTGATATGAACAGTGATTTCCCTAGTCTATTGCTACAGTGACTTGCTACAACCAACGATCTCTTCCGTCTTGGGCATTGTAGTTATAATTTGAGTCGTCAGGACTACGCATTTCTGCAAGAAGATGTTTTTTGTATTTCTATTCAAGTTCTGCAAGTCAAATATCAAAGGAGCTTGGGATGATTTGTGATCTTCGAGTATCCCTCATGTTTGTGTCGATTGATGAAGATGCCTTTTCATGAGTCCTGGAGGATCCTGGGGTGTCGGCAAGCGGGTTTGGTTGAGGCCAATTGAATGGTTGAGCATAGTAAGATGTGTTCATCCCTAGGGATAAGGACATATGTTCTTGATCATAGGGGTCTTGAAAGAGAGGGCCCCTATTGGGCATAGGGGTCCTAAGATGATTGTGCAGAGTTATTTGTATCTATCATTTCTTGTTCATGTGATGGAGATGTCCTTGCCTGCTTGAATTCTCTGAATGCTTCTTTGGCTTCTAATGCAAGGTCATCATGGTCCCATGCAGTGGGTATGGTGTAATTCCATATGTCTTCAGGGATGATCTTATTTTCCCGGTATAAGACTTTCTAAAGTTCTCGGTATTAATGTTCACAACAACCAATAGAGCCTGGAAAGGACTTGTAAATACAGGCTTCCTTAAGATGCGACTGAGGTTTATAGGATGTAGTTCCCATATTTTGTGGAGCATTGGCAATGGTGCCATTGTTTCGTACAAAAGCCCATGGTCGTTGAAGAAACATAATGGTGTGGATTTTCGAGTCTGGTCGGATAATTCTTAGCTCTTGCTGTAGAACGTACTTCTAATGAGTGGGAGAATAGAACCAATTGAGGAAAACCAAAATGTTTCTATCACTTTCCTTTTCAATATTTTGGTCGAGCCCTAATATCCTGGTTAGATTAACAGTGAACCTTCTTATTGGAATCTCAATAACTATTAAGTACTTATTGGTTAAGTACCATAACAACCATCGGAGTTGATCAATGAAGCCATATTCCTTCCGAATTAGAGGGTGTATGAACGAATAGTTGGAATTTAATCCAAAGGGGTAAAGGATCGAACCTTCATGGAGTCTGAATAGCTCTGTGTGACATTGCCACATAAGGTTTTCCAGATTTTCAGTGAGATTGTCATTATGGATTTGTTCAACAATCTCTTGGGGGTATTGCCGATTTGGCTAATCTCGTATGCTTTCGATCTTATACTTTTCGCTATGGTGAAAAGTATGGAAAACATGTTTCAAAATGTACATGTTGATTTATGCTGGTGTCTTTAGTTTTGACTAGGAAATTAGCAATCACATTCTTTTTTCTAGCAATATGTTTGGTTTCAAAATAATATTTTAAAAACCATTCAACTCATCAAAGTAGTTGAGAATGCGGAATCTGCTTCAATTTGAACTTGGTCATCTGGAGGAAAGATGTCATGTCCAGTTCTACTAAGAAATGATAGCTGATAAGATGAAACTTGAACTTTTTTATTTCATTTTTTATTGCCAATATTTCTTTGAAAGTAGAATGATAATGCATTTCGGCCTAGGAGAATTTTTCGCTTTTGTAAGCACACGTGTCACTTACCATCAGTTTTTTCGAATAGGATGGCTACCCAGTATTCATCACTGGCATTAGTCTGAAGACTTCTCTTTCTTGTTGATAGGATTTGTAACGGAGGAAGAGTTTGCATGATCTCCTTAAGTTTAGTGACTGCTTTAGTCTGGAATTTTCCCCACGGGGGAGGATTCCTCTTCGGCACTGATTGTAGTGGGATCAATAATTTTGCAATGTTGTGAACAAAGTCTTTGAGATAATTAATTATCCCAAGAAATTACTGAACTTGCTTTGTCGTAAAAAAAATTTCTTGAAACTTTAGTAATTTCTTAGCAATGTGGCCCTAGATAGTATGTTCCTTTGTTAAGGTGCATACCAAGAAATTAGATTTTTGTTTAGACAATATTCATCTTTCTTTGAGAAAGCATAATCCCATGCTCATTTACAATGTCTGCAAACTGTTGAAGAAGTTGGTAGTGGAATTTTTCATCAGGGATGTAGAGCAAGAATGTATACTACTGCGTTTGACAAAATTGGTTGGAAAATTCAACACATGGCCTTTTGGAATAATGATGGAGCCACCTTTAGGCCAAAAGGAAGAACATTCCATTGAAAATGCTAGTTCGGAATACAAAATCCTGTTTTGGGCCTGTCTTTAAGATGAATGCCTAATTGCCAAAATTCGGCCTTAAGATCTAATTTGGAATAGATGTTGGCTTTGGATAATCCAGTAAAATGAGAATTTCTTGATAGCAGAGAGAATTTATCATCTTGAAGGAAAATGTTAAGAGGTTGATAGTTTATTACCAGTTGCATCTTTCCTCTGTTTTGCTCAACACGTTTATTAACATAAAAACTTCACAGGCCCATTAAGAATTTGAAATTTCAATAAGGTCTTGTTGTAGCAGTTTTGAGCATTCATTTTGAATAGAAACCAGGTGTTTTGGCTTTATTTTCATGTGATTCGCCTTGGTCGGATTTATGTCGTTAATTTTTTTTAAAGGAAGGCGAACAAAGAATTCCGGATTTTTCCACAAAGGATGAGGACATTTTTGAGAAAATTCAGAATGGGGATTCTAAACAATATTATAACAACTTTTGCATGATTGGATCTAATAGACTCATTTTGATGGAAAAAAGTCTTTGGATATTGATGAATTTAGAAAATTGATCCTTATACTCAATACATTTTTCATGAATGATATGGAGTTGAGAAATTTGAGTCATAATGTCCCAGCCATTGATTAAATCTTTATATGAGAGACTAGATCCGAAAATCTTTATAGTCATGGAACATTGGGGGAAAAATAAACAGTTACTAAGGTGGTTCTTACATTCGTAGAAAAAGTATGCCTAAGACTGAATTGAAATATCGAAATAGGAAGTCCAATATTCTTCAAGAAAAACTTTAGTGTATAGAATTGAAGAACTCGCACCAGTATCTATGAAAGTGATAACTGTGATGGGTTTAGTAAACTTCAAGATGAAGATTTTTACAGGAAAATATGAACAACAGGTCTGGTTTGAAAATATGCTAGGGTCATATTCGGAGGAAGTGAGAGATAAATGAAAAAGATCTTTAGAATCTGAGTCGTGTTGATACCTAATTTAATTCTTCAAATACATAATTTTAAAAAACAAAAAGGGGGGGCGAGAGAGGCCAGGTCGGTTCGAATCGGACCTTGGCCCGGCCCACCTCTCTTCCTTTTCCCCCTACGTTGGGCTCGGGCCCTTTTCTTCAATTTTTCTTTTCTCCAGCGGCCCAAGCCATTCTCCCTTCGGCCCGGCCCGCACCCTAGTTGTGACATCCCGAAATTTGGCCCCTGATTCGGATATATGAAATGATTGTTTTGTCGACGCGCTTATGGTTATTTTACCAGGAGCTGGCCACTCACGAGTTAACTAATCTATTAGGTGAGGCCATTAAAAGATATAAAAGCAATGGACTAGAGAATTTGATCAGAAACCGACCGCTCAACCATAATAATCGGTAAGGGTTAATACGACACCGTTATAAATCGATTAGCAAACGGATACAAGTCGATTCGACGGAAATACGTAGTTGGATTGCGGGTGATTTCGCACGATTGCGATATTCGCGTCGAACGACAGTAACTCGATTTTCTATCGATATAATATTCAGGATACGTAATTGAACTCTTGCGATTTTATGACAATTAAGAGTCATCTATGATTTGAAGATGCATAAACGTGGATCGAAAATTATCGACCATGGGTCAAACGTGTTGAAATTCCTAAAAGTTACTTGATAGGTTAAGTCATACTAAAGTCACGTTTAAATTCGATTTCGAGAATCGGACGTTCGTGCGTGTCACGATTCATTTATTGGACATCGTCTCATCTTTCAGCGAATTTTCGTCGAGTCCGGAATTTTGCGGAAAAAAACGGTTTTTGGACAAAAAGAAAAAGAAAAGTGAAATTCGGATGGGATGAGAATTGGGTTATTTGCTGCCCAAAAAGGCTTTATTTGTGAGAAATAAGAGGAATTTTGTAATTGGTTGGGCACTTAACTTTGGGGCATGAAGACTTTGAGGCTTAGGTGATGATGGGCTTGATATTGTGCAAAGTTTCTCATTGGTTGTGCCTTTGAATTCGTTGTTCTCTCTTTCTCCCATTTCCCTCCTCTCACGCATGTTCATTTCCCCCTTGCTATTGACCTCACTCCTTCTGCCATTCCCCTTCTTCTTCCCCATGTCTTCTCTCTTTTACTTGGTTCTGCTCTTTTCATTTTCTTTGTTGTCGCAAGTCTCCAGCGACTTCAACATCTCATCACCGTTCACTCATTTCCCCATGCCAGCTTCACCACCATCTCATCTCCATCTCACACGCCCACCATCCTGTACCCACCCTCATGCCTCCATATCCAACAGCTTCATCACCGCCTCACCAACACCAACAACTCCACAGTAACCACCACTAGCTCACCCGTCAAGCACCCTCACGCCACCATAGCACCACTGCTGCTCAGCAGCACCTTCATCGACCAGCCTAAGCAGTCGAGTCCCCCACCTTGGCCGAGAGCTTGAGGGGCTGACACTGCCACTGTTGAGCCTCCGTTCGAGCCGCGGTTGTCTCGAGTTTTCGTCGCCGTCGCATCACCATCGCCGCGAGCCCGCCGCCATCGAAAATCGTGAGTTAACTCCTTAATCTTTGATTAGGCCGTTAATTGCGCTTAGGGGGTGTTTAGATTAGTGCTAACTATGGTTAGATTAGTATTGATGAGGATTAGTCCTAGTTAATTTGAGATTAGTGTTAACTAATCATGGTTAGGTTAGTCAACCTTGGTTAGGTTAGTTGACTATGGTTAAGTTAATTAATCATGGTTATGTTAGCTTAATTAATTGCAATTTACTTAATTAATCATAATTGGCATAATTAGTGATGGATTAGCCGTTTCATAGAATTTTACGCTTGTTTTCTTGGATGCAATTATGCGTGAATTTGAGTGTTGCACGTGCAATATTATGTGATTGGTTGTTTTATGATAATTATCCATTATTATTGCAGAAGATAGTTTTATGGGCATTTAAATAGAAAGGAAAATTTAGGTGTCGGGTTTGGATACCAAAACTTATTTGCTCAATAAAACAATGAAGTTTTAAACTAGATGCGTGCAAAGTTTGACGGATTACTTTTGAGTACTGAGCATCTACGAATTTATTTTGGAAAGTTTTGAATAGAAAAAAAAGAGTTGCAAGGTTTATTATTTGAAAAGGAATTTTGGTGTTTTGGGCTAATTGACGGAAGATAAGAAATGGATTTGATTGATGACGTGCTTGTACGGTCACTTAATGGAACCCGTCCTAATGTGTTTACGCGGGATGATGTTTGATTAAATTCGGATGCCCCCACGTCAACGGGATGCCAAGTCATGGTTGAGGCCGGACTGATACTCCTTTATGGAATGCCGTCTAGGCGGAGTATCCTAAACATTGCCGTATTCAATGGGGCGGGACGATGCTTGGTTACGCCAGATGACCGCCGACTTTTGAGTTGGCCATGGCCGAGGGGTTGTAATAATCAGAACACACCTGAATGGTTATGATACTTTGCGCTTGATTATGGAGCGAAATTGTTAGGCATTGTATGGGACGTACTATAACGGTTTTATCTTATAATTGGGACCCATGTGAATGTTTGGAGAGTGAGAACTTTGTGTTTCGATTATTAATTACACTTTTTGTATTTATAATGGCATATGTGATGTACTAATATGTAGGGACGTGCCGAGGCGAGGTGAGTTTGTATGGTGCGTGCTTAGGTTGCCTTCAAGGCGAGTTGCGTCCTAATCGGGGCTTAAGGTTTCGGATCGCTGAGATTTATCTCACCCCGTCGTGGTTAAACATTTTTCAGGGGGCGTAGCGTGGAGATCTGCTGAGTGAGGATGTGGTGGGCACGAGATGTGACACCTTTTGGCTGGCCTTGCCGTTAATGAAGTTTATGTTAACCCTAGTCCTTGAAGGTTTTTGAGAGGGTTGATCGGAAGTGGCTGTGGAAAGGCTTGTAAGTATAAACTTCTTATGGTTAATAGTTGATAAATGAATACGTTGTTTTCGGTAATGTTTGTCGTGTTTTACTATCCCTATGTTTCTTTGTTGGCCAATGGTTTATTTAATTTGCTTCTACATGTGCTTAATTGAAAGATAAAAAGAATGGGCTGGCAACGCGTCTTGAAACTTCGCATTTTTAAGCGACCGTCGAGGGATGTGTGCGTACCCGGGGTTCGGGGCGTGACATCCCCGCCCGAAGTGGTATCAGAGCCTGATCAAGGTTTGGAGTGATAAGGTGCAATGGGTGGTGGGATAGTTAGCTAAGAAAGACATTTTCCTTACGCTGATGCTTGTGATTGATTGATTGTTTTATGTGGGTCGCTAAGATTTCTAATTCTGTGTTAGAATTGGAAAGTAGGTTTCTGTAAAGATTATGCAATATGAGTGATTCTAAGCAGAGGACTCCTCGAAATAGGATAGTTTCGATTGGTACTCGAGAAAGGACGCCGACCAAGATTAGTACCCTAGGTAGAGCGCCAGCTCAAGCTAGTGCGAGAGAAGGAGTACCGCCTCAGGCTGGTATTGGGGTGGGAGCACCAGGCGATCATAGGTTGGATGGGAGCGTTCAAGCGCTAGAGACTTTGGGGAATATAATGGGTCAGCATGCTCGAAACCAAGATGCCGCTCTGCCGCCGCCATTCTTGCTGCCAATGCTGTTGCTACTGTTGCCGCTGCACCTGCTTAAGTCCCACCAGGAAATGGGAATGGTGAACGGTTGATGCATAAATTGATGGAGCAGTTATTGAAGCTAAAGCCTCCAAGGTTCAAAGGAGCAGGTGATCTTGAGGCTGCGACGTTCTGGATCCGAGAACTAGAGAAATTTTTCGCACTGCTGAGGTGCTCTGAAGAAGACAAGGTAGTCTTGGCCATCTACTAGTTGCAAGGTAATGCAAGTACTTGGTGGAAAGCTACCAAAGGGAGAGTGTTTCCTAAAGGTACGGTTCCGGAGTGGAATGCCTTCGTGGATGTCTTTTACGGAAAATACCTTTCAGATTGTGCAAGAGAGCAGAAAATGGCCGAGTTTCAACGTCTCCATCAGAGTCAAATGTCAGTGGACCAATACAAGGCGAAGTTTGCAAAGTTGTCCAAGTATGCACTGAGGCTGATTGAAGACCCGATGGACAAGGCAAGGAGGTTCAGAGATGGTTTGAGGCCAGAGATCAAGGATCCGCTAATACCGTTATATCTTAAGGACTATGATGAGCTGTACAAGATGGCCCAATTGATAAAGAGGAACTTGAACGAGCGAGCCGCCGTATCTGGGTCGCGGTTCGTGACCAACAGAGATAACAATCGGTTCGGGAAAAAGGCCGATAATAGGAGGAAGGTGTTCCATTCCTCCCAACTGAAAGGGTGGGATTGGAAAGCTGCCACCAAACCCAAACGTTGTGTGCCAATTTTGTGGAAGGAAGCATGGATCAACCCCGTGTTTTTGTAAGACGGGAGCTTGTTACGGATGTGACCAGTATGGCCACTAGATAAAGAACTGTTCGTGCAGTCCCATGGGAGCACAGACGCCACTGCCACCAATAGGACAACCAAGAGGAAGTGCATCATAGAACACACATCAGGGCATTTTGAATAGGCCTCCGATGCAGGGTATGGTGTATGTTGTCACCCAAAGGGAGGCGGAGGACCCATAAGACGTGATTACAGGTACGGTCTCACTAAACGACCATGTTGCTTATGCTTTATTTGATTTTGGAGTTACCCATTTATTTATTGCTGATCAATACGTTAAGTTAGTAGGATAAAGTCTAGAACCGTTGGGAATAGTCATTAGTATATCCACCCTGTTAAAGGATAAAGTATTATCTACGATAGGGTGTCCTTGTTGTAAGTTAGTGATTGGTAAGTGAGAGGAAATGATAGATTTGATTGTGATGGCCATGTTTGACTTTGATGTAATGATTGGTGTGGATTGACTCACAAAGTAACGAGCTACTGTAGACTGTTATTGTAAATCAATTCAGTTTAACCCGTTAGCGGGTGAAAGTTTCGAGTTCATTGGAAGTCGAGGAGGACCCTCGATTACCATAATCTCGTCGCTTGAGGCAACCCGATTGTTAGATGTGGGTTGCCAAGGGTATTTGGCAACCGTAGTGAATACATCAGTTGAGGAGTTGAAGATGGAGAACATCGCCGTGGTGCAGGAGTTTTCTGACATGTTTCCTAAGGAATTTCCTGGTTTGGCCTTAGAAAGGGAGATCGAGTTTGTGATTGAGTTGGCCCTTGGGACGGAGCCAATTTCCAAAGCTCCTTACCATATGGCGCTATCAGAGTTGAAGGAACTTAAGGTGCATATGCATGAGTTGTTGACAAAGGATTTATACATCCTAGTGTATCGCATTGGAGAGCACCAGTTCTGTTTGTAAGGAAGAAGGATGGTTCGTTGCGCCTTTGCATCAATTATCGGCAATTCAACTAGGTAACGATTAAGAACAAGTATCCATTACCAAGGATTGATGACCCGTTTGACCAGTTATAGGGAGCATCGATATTTTCTAAGATTGACCTAAGAACAGGTTACCATCAATTGAGGATTAAGAAGGAAGACATACCGAAGATAGCTTTTCGTACGCGTTATAGTCATTATGAGTTCACCATAATGCCGTTCGGTTTGACCAACGCCCCAACTGCTTTCATGGATTTGATGAATCGAATGTTCAAGGAGCATTTAGACCAGTTTGTGATTGTGTTTATCGACGACATCTTGGTGTACTCGGGAAGTCTAGAGGAGCATGAAAGACACTTAAGGATGATACTTCAGACCTTGCGAGAACATGGGTTGTACGCCAAGTTCAGTAAGTGCAAGTTTTGGCTAACTCGCGTAACTTTCTTAGGTCACGTGATTTCCGGCGAAGGGATTTTCGTGGACCTAACCAAGATTGAAGTCATGATGAACTGGCTGAGACCAACGACAGTGACCGAGGTTCAAAGTTTCTTGGGATTGGCAAGCTATTATAGACGATTCATGAAAAGATTCTCTACGATAGCCATGCCTCTGACTCGATTGCTGAAGCAGGAAGAGAAATTTGAATGGACAGATAAGTGCGAGCGTAGTTTCCAAGAGCTCAAGCAGAAGTTGACTACCGCACCCGTGCTGACGATTCCGTCTGGCCCTAGAGGATATGAGATTTATAGCGATGCGTCATACAGAGGACTGGGCCGCGTTCTAATGCAACATGGGAGAGTTGTTGCATACACGTCCCGTCAGTTGAGGCCTCATGAGTTGAATTATATGCATGACCTGGAACTCGCAGCAATCATCTTTGCTTTGAAGATTTGGAGATATTACTTATGCGGAGAAAAGTTCCAGATCTTTACGGACCACTAGAGCTTAAAGTATTTATTCTCTCAGAAAGAATTGAACATGAGACGGTGTCGTTGGATGGAGCTTCTCAGGGATTACGACTGTGACATCTTATATCATCTTGGAAAAGCCAATAAGGTCACGAATGCATTAAGTCGGAAGTCATCAATTACGCAGATGATGGTTTAGGAGTGGATCCTACGCGAAGGAGTTTGAGATTCGGATTTCAAGTTCGAGGTAGGCCACCTTTCAAGTCTTATGGCTACTCTCAAAATTGAACCGGAAGTGCAGATAATAATTAAGATGTTATAGTTGACAGACCTTGAAATCCAGAAAACTCTACATGAGGATGCGGAAAAGAGGAAAGCTGACTTTCAAGTTACTGAGGACGGAACACTAAAGTTTCGTTGGCGATTGTGTGTACTTGACGATGCGGAGCTTAAGGAGGAAATCTTGTCAGAAGCCCAACGTAGTAGTTATAGCATTCATCCAGGCAGTATGAAGATGTATCAGAATCTGCGTCAACACTATTGATGGACCAGTATAAAGGCGGATATTGCCAGACATGTTGCCAAGTGTCTGACTTGTCAGCAAGTGAAAGCATAGCATTGCAAGCTTGGAGGAATTTTTCAACCTCTCAAAATTCTCAAGTGAAAATGGGAACATATCACGATGGATTTTGTGATGGGATTACCGAGGAGTCAGTGAGGTAACGATTCCATATGGGCTGTAGTCGACAAATTGATGAAGTCCGCTCACTTCATCACTGTACGAAAGGACTTTACATTAGACATATATGCTAAATTGTACGTGCGACAAATAGTTCGTCTTCATGGAGTGCCAGTGACGATCACGTCAAATTGAGACCTTAAGTTCACGAAAGCTTTTTGGAAAAGTTTACAAATTGCAGTATAGCACGACCTATTATCTGCAGACGAATGGCCAGTCTGAGAGGACTATTCAAACCTTGATGACATGCTGCGAGCTTGCGTATTGGACTTCAAAGGAAGCTAGGAGGAATGGCTTCATTTAGCTGAGTTCGCCTACAACAACAGCTATCAGCAGAGTATCAAAATCGCACCATTTAAAGCGTTATATGGCAGGACTTGCAGAACTCCTGTCTGTTGGGACGAAGTCGAAGAACGTAAGATTACGGGCCCTGAGTTGGTTCAGCAGTCAGTCAACACCGTCAAAGTCATTCAAGATAGACTCAAGACCACCCAAAGTTGTCAAAAGAGTTATGCAGATAGACTCAAGACCACCCATTGGAGTTTTAAGTAGGTGAACACATATTTGTCAAAGTATCACTGATGAGGGGTACTTCGCGCTTTGGCAAGAAAGGGAAGTTGAGTTCGAGGTACGTCGGTCCCTTTGAAATTTTGGAGCGAATCAGGACTTTGGCGTATCGTCTCGCGTTGTCACCAAGACTTGCTCAAGTGCATAACGTCTTCCACATGTCAATATTGAGAAAGTATGAACCTAATCTAACCCACGTGCTGAATTTCGAGGAAATAGACGTGGACGAGAAAGTGTCGTACGTGGAGAGACTGATTTAGATAGTGGATCGGAAATAGCAAGTGCTACGCAACAAGATGATCCCCTTGGTTAAAGTGGTTTGGCAACACCACGGAACAGAGGGAGACACATGGGAAAGCGAAGAATCAATGAGATGTCAATACCCCCACCTTTTTGTGGGAAGATTGTAATGGTTTAAATTTCGATGACGAAATTTTTATAAGAGGAGAAGAGTTGTGACATCCCGAAATTTGGCCCCTAATTTGGATATACGAAATGGTTGTTTCGTCAATGCACTTATAGTTATTTTACTCGGAGTTGGTCATTCACAAGTTAACTAATTTATTAGGTGAAGCCATTAAAGGATATAAATACGACAAACTAGAGAATTCGATTAGAAGCTGACTGTTCAACCATAATAATCGGCAAGGGTCAATACGACATTGTTATAAATCGATTAGCAAACGGATACAAGTTGATTCAATGGAAGTACGTAGTTGAATTGCAGGTGGTTCTGCACGATTGCGGTATTCACGTCAAACGACAGTAACCTGATTAAGCCGATTTTCTATCGATATTATACTCAGGATACGTAATTGAACCCTCATGATTTTATGACAATTGAGAGTCGTCTACGATTCGGAGATGCATAAACGTGGATCGAAAATTATCAATCACGGATCAAACGTGCTGAAATCCCTAAAAGCTACCCGATAGGTTAAGTCGTACTAAAGTCCCGTTCGGTCGATTTTAACCATGAAATTAAATTCAATTTCGGGAATCGGACGTTTGAGTGTGTCACGATTCATTTATTGGACGTTGTCTTATCTATCGGCGAATTTTCGTCGAGTCCGAATTTTGTGGAAAACGGTTTTCGGACAAAAAGAAAAAGGAAAGTGAAATTCGGATGGGATGAGAATTGGGTTATTTGCTGCCCAAAAAGGCTTTGTTGATGAGAAATAAGAGGAATTTTGTAATTGGTTGGGCACTTGACTTTGGCATGAAGACTTTGAGGCTTAGGTGATGATGGGCTTGATATTTTGCAATGTTTCTCATTGGTTGTGCTTTTGACTTCCTTATTCTCTCTTTCTCCCATTTCCCTCCTCTCAGCACGTTCATTTTCCCCCTTGCTGCCGACCTCACTCCTTTTGCCATTCCCCTTCTTCTTCCCCATGTCTTCTCTCTTTTACTTGGTTATGCTCTTTTCATTTTCTTTGTTGTTGCAAGCCTCCAGCGAATCAACATCCCATCACCATTCACTCCTTTCCCCACGACAGCTTCACCGTCATCTCATCTCCATCTCACACGCCCACCAGCCACTGCACTAGCCCGTATCCACCCTCACACCTCCACATCCAGCAGCTTCATCACTGCCTCACCAACACTAACGACTCCACAGCAACCACCACCAGCTCACTTGTCCAGCATCCCACGCCACCGTCCAGCACCCTCACGCCACCACAATGTCACCGCCGCCTAGCAGCACCTTCACCGACCAGCCTAAGCAGTCGAGTCCCCCACTGTGGCTGAGAGCTTCAGGGGTCGACATTGCCACCGTCGAGCCTCCGTTCGAGCCGCGGTTGTCTCGAGTTTTCGTAGCCGTTGCATCGCCGTCGCCGCGAGCCCGCTGCCGTTGAAAATCATGAGTTAACTACCTAATTTTTTTATTAGGCCGTTAATTGCGCTTAGGGGGCGTTTAGGTTAATGATAATCATGGTTAGATTATTCTTGATGAGGATTAATCCTAGTTAATTAATCATGGTTATGTTAGTTAATCATGGTTAGGTTAATTAACCATGGTTAGGTTAATTAAGTTGGTTTAGCTTAATTACTCACAATTTACTTAATTAATCGTAATTGGCATAATTAGTGACAGATTAGCCATTTCGTAGAATTTTACACTCATTTTCTTGGATGCAATTATGTGCGAATTTGAGTGCTGCGCATGCAATATTATGTGATTGGTTGTTTTATGATAATTATCCATTATTATTGCAGAAGATGATTTTAGGGCATTTAAATAAAAATGAAAATTTAGGTGTCGAGTTTGGACACCAAAACTTATTTGCTCAATAAGATAATGAAGTTTTAAACTAGGTGCGTGCAAAGTTTGACAGATTAATTTTGACTACGTGAGCACGTAAGAATTTATTTCGGAAAGTTGTGAATAAAAAAAAAAAAGAGTTGCAAGGTTTATTATTTGGAAAGGAATTTTGGTGTTTTGGGCTAATTGACGGAAGATAAAAAATAGGTTTGATTGATGACGTGCTCGTATGGTCACTTAATGGAACCTGTCCCGATGCGTTTATGCGAGACGATACCTGATTAAGTTCGAATGGCCTCACGTCAACGGGATGCCGAGTCGCGGTTGAGGCCGAGCCAATGCTCATTTATGGAATGCCGTGCCTGATGGGGCGGGACAATGCCTCGTTATGCCGGATGACTGTCGACTTTTGAGTTGGCCGTGGCCCGGGGCCGTAATAATCGAAACACGCCCGAATGGTTGTGATACTTTGCACTTGATTATAAGGCGAAATTGTTAGGCATGGTATGGGACGTGCCATAATAGTTTTACCTTATAATCGAGACCCATGTGAATGTGTGGAGAGTGAGAACTTTGTGTTCCGGTTATTAATTACACTTGTTGTATTAATAATGGCATATGTGATGCACTAATATGTAGGGACGTGCCAAGGTGAGGAGAGTTTTGTATAGTGTGTGCTTAGGCCGCATTCGAGGCGAGTTATGTCCTAACCGGGGCTTAAGGTTTGGACTCGCTCAGATTTATCTCACCCTGTCGTGGTTAAACATTTTCAGGACTGTAGCATGGAGATCTACTGAGTGCGGATGTGGTAGGCGCGAGATGCGACACCTTTTGGCTGGCCCTGCCGTTAGTGAAGTTTAGGTTAACCTTAGTCCCTAAAGGTTTTTGAGGTTGTCGATAGGAAGTGGCCGTGGAAAGGCTTGTAAGTATTAAACTTCTTAGGTTTAACAGTTGATAAATGAATATTGTTTTCGGCAATGTTTGTCGTGTTTTACTATCCCTATCTAAAATATTTTTGGCGTCAAAACCCAATACTTGGTATTTTTTCTAATTAAATACCATAAAATTATATATTTGCAATAATAATAGAAAAATCATTACCAAGCACTCAATTACATAATTTAGCACTCAATTTCGCAAATCAATGCATCCACGACGATCAGTGTAAAATTCTGATAACCGGCTATCTCGGTATAATTTACGCTAATTATAATTAATTAAATAAATTGCAAAAATAGCCAACAAGCTCACAGCTTGAGCTGGGGTGCCGGCTCTGTGAAGCTTGTTGGGCTGGCTAGACATGGCGCAGGGATGGCAGATGGACAAGTTGGTGGCTAGAGTGGGGCAGGTGAGTGGTGGACGGTAGCTCAAGATGGGTTGGGAGCCGCGGGCAATCGAGCTCGGGGACGGTGCCGACACGAGTGGCGAGGCAAACAGCCAGGCGTCGTGGGCTAGACCGTGCGGGGTGGTCGAAGCCGGGACAGTTGAGCACGGTCTTACCGGGACGGGACGGCCTTTGTTGGCTAGTCCGATTCGGTGTTGTCCCTAGGCTAGTTGATTATGTTTTGTAGCAATGGAAATGGAAATGAAGAAGATGAAGTGAAGAAGAAGAAGTTGGCTTCTGCTCGGGCTGGTCGCACAATAGGGAAGGAGGGGGACAAAAGGGAAGGGGGAACAAAGGGAGAGGAAGTCTTCAAGTTGGCCAATGGAGTCCAAGGGTGAAATATCTTGCACTTGAGTGCACAGACACCCAAGTCTTCAGCCCACAAAAGTCTTGACATCAACCAATGGTGATTTTCTCTCCTAAAGCTTCCCAAACAAGCCAACTTGAAGGCCAAAACAGACCCCTTTAGCAGCCATACGAATTTCCCTCCTATTTCCTCACAAATCTTCACAAAACCACTTCATTTGATGGCCAAAAATGCCAAGGAGGTTGCCCCTATGAATTTCCCTTCAACTCTTCACAAACCAACTCAAATTGGTAGCCAAAATTGCTAATTTAGGTGCCCATCCGAATTTCCTTGAATTTAATTTGCCAATTTTGATTTTTTTTTGCAATTTTCTGAGCTCAACGGAAATTTCTTGAAAGATGAAACGATGTCCTAAGAATAAATTGTGACACGCTTGAATGTTTGATTCTCAAAATCGACTTTAATTTTGTGGTTAAAATTAACCGGACGCGATTTTAGTGCCACCCAACCTACTAGGTAACTTTTAGAGATTTTAGCGCGTTTGACCCGTGGTCGATAATTTCAATCTACGTTTGTGCATTTCTGACTCATCGGCGTGATGGAAGGAGGGTGATCGTGGGGGAAGCTGGTGGTGGACGTGCAACAAGGAAAATGAAGGGGAGGGGGAACACATGAGGGTGAGGGGAAATGAAATGAAGAAGAATCGGTTACTGCAACTGGGTCTTCACGCATGAGGGAGGGGGAGAGAGAGAGAGAGGGGGAACAAGAAGGTCAAGAAATCAAGGTTTCAACCACTTAGGAGCCTTGCAAAATATCCAAATAATGATCAAAATGCCACACAAGTCTTCAACCATATAGTCAAGGGACCAACCACTTAGAAAATAGTCCTAATTTCCACAAACAAAACCAAATTGGAGGTAGAAAATCCTTTTTTGCTTAGCCATCCGAATTTCCATAATTTCTTTTTCTCCAAAATTGATTTTTTTGTTGCAAAATTCCGAGCTCGACAAAATTTCTCCGAAAGACGAGATGACGTCCTATAAATGAATTGTGACACGCTCGAATGTTCGATTTCGAAACCGAATTCAATTTCGTGGTTAAAATCGACCGAATACGATTTTAGTACAATCTAACCTACCGGGCAGTTTTTAGAGATTTTAGTGCGTTTGACCCGTGGTCGATAATTTTCGATCCACATTTGTGCATCTTTGACTCGTAGACGACTCTCGGTTGTCATAAAAATCGCAAGGTTTTAATTACGTGTCCCAAGTGCACTATCGATAGAAAATCGGGTCAGTGCCGTTCGACTCGAGTTTCGCAATCATGCGAAATCACCCGCAATTCAATTACGTGATTCCATTGAGTCGGCCTATATTCGATCTCAATTCGATTATAACAGTGTCGTATTGACCCTTGCCAATTATTATGGTCGAGTAGTCGATTTCTAATTGAATTCTCAAGTCTGTCGCGATTATATCCCTTAACGGCTTCACCTAATAGATTAGTTAACTCGTGAGTGACCAACTCAGAATAAAATGACCATAGGCGTGTTGACAAAGCAACCATTCCATATTATTGGGACATGGTCGAATTTCAGGATGTCACAAAAAGTCACAAGAAACAAAGCAAGATTGGTCACCAAAGTTTATTCGCAAGAAGAAGTTATCGACTACAACAAAACTTATATGCCAGTAGTAAGGTTAGAAGCAATCGGACTTTTACTTGCTTATGCATGTTTTCATGGTTTCAGACTTTTCCATATGGACATAAAAGTGCATTCTTGAACGCATACATCAAGAACAAAGTGTTCATAGAACAACCTCCAGGTTTTGAAGAATCAAGAAAGCCTAATCACGTGTACAAGCCAAAGAAGGCCTTGTACAAACTAAACAAGCCCTTCGTGCTTGGTATGGCAGGTTGACTAATTTCCTTATTCAGCATGGTTTTGAGAAAGGTAATGTTGATGCTACTCTCTTTATAAGGAAAGAAGGCAATGATATTTTACTAGTGCAAATCTATGTCAATGATATTATATTTGGATATTCTAATGAAAATCTCTATAAGAATTTTGCAAAGTTAATGTAAGACAAGTTTGAAATGAGCATGATGAGAAAATTTAATTTTTTCCTCGAATTTCAAATCAAGAAAATATAGGAAGGACGTTCATTTTTCAAGAAAAATATGCCAAACAGCTCGTGAAGAAATTTCACATGGAAATTTGAAGAAAATGGAAACTCCCATGTCTTCTTCCCTAAAGATTGACAAAAATGAAAATGGCAAGAAAATTGATCAGAAGCTATACAGGAGCATGATTGATTCCTTGCTTTATCTCATCGCATCAAGACTTGACATCCTTTTTAGTGTATGCATGTGTGCTAAATTTCAATGAAACCCTAGGGAGTCTCATCTTTTTGCAGTAAAAAAAATTATCGAGTACATTAACACTTACCCTTCTCTAGGACTCTGGTATCCTAAGAGATAATAATTTGTGTTATTTGGGTATTCTGATGCTGATTTTGTGGGATGTAAAATTGACAGGAAAAGCATGTCTGGAACTTATCAGTTGTTAGGCAATATGCTTGTATCTTGGTTCTCCAAAAAGCAATCAATAGTTGCTTTATCAATCGCTAAGTTGAGTATGTTGCGTTGGGCAGTTGTTGCACCCAAATCCTTTGGATGAAGCAACAATTGAAGTACTATGGTGCAGAGGACTTGTCACGCCCCTAACCCCGAGCGTGCGAACATCCCTCGATGGTCGACTAAAATTGCGACATCCTAGTATGCGTCGCCGATCCATTCTTTCTATCTTTTTATTAAGTACATGTGGAAACAAATTAAATCAACCTTCGGTCAACAAATAAACATAAGGATAGTAAAAACATGCCAATGATTTTTCACAAACTGCGATTTATATATATATCAAGTTAACCCTACGAGTTCATATATACAAGTCTATCAAAAAGTGAACTCCTGCGAGACCACTAACAAAAGGGTCCAGGTCAGGGCCAACTACCATCTGTATTACTACTACAAGCTCCTACAAGCTCTGCTCTAATATCCAAACCCAGGTCCAGCCAAAAGGTCGAGCAAGTCATCAGGTGAACACGGTTGCCCGGGCCCTTCAGGCTTAGTATTTGGATCTACCATGACACCTTCCGAGATGTCTATATCCATGGGGTCAATGCCCTGCTCAACCCCACTTCCCATGCACGGCCCATCAAAACCATGCATGGGACCCTCCCAATCAATGTTCAGTTTCGTAATATACCAAGCCTGGAAATGGTGGGCCATGTCATAGCCCAAACCCTCATTGACCCACGTTGTAGTCACAACCAACTCACGGAATCAGTTGGTCCTGGGTATAGGGTAGAAAGTATTATCTATCTCCATATCCCATGGAACCACGAATCAGACTGGACGAAACTCAATACTAAGGACCTGAAAAAGTTTAACTACGATAGGGTGAGATAAAATCTCAGCTAGTCAACATCCTAAACCCTGATTAGGACGCAAATTTGACTCGAATGCGGTCCTAAACACGCGTCACACAAAACTCACATCGCCTCGGCACGTCCCTACATATTAGCACATCACATATGTCATTATAAATACAACATACGTAATTAATAACCGAAACACATAATTCTCACACTCCAAACATTCACATGAGTCCCAATTATAAGGTAAAACCATTATGGCACGTCCCATACCATACCTAACAATTTTGTCCTATAATTAGGCGTAAAGTATCACAACCATTCAGGCATGTTCCGATTATTACGACCCCTCGGTCATGGCCAACTCAAAAGTCGGCAATTATCCGACGTAACCAAGCATCGTCCCGCCCCATCGAACACGGCAACGTCTAGCACCCCCAAACTAGACGGCATTCCATAAAGGAGCATTGGCCCGGCCTCAACCCCGACTCGGCATCCCGTTGACGTGAGGGCATCCGAACTTAATCAGGCATTGTCCCGCGTAAACGTATTAGGATGGGTTCCATTAAGTGACCATATATGCACATATTTAGCCAAGAACACCATGCTTTGCGTTCAAATGCCTTGTTTTCAAATAATGAACTTGGCAAAAAAAAATTCTTATTAAAAATCCCGGTAAAAATAATCGTGCGTGGTCACGTATTTGAAATTGAACCGTCAAACTTAGTACAATTCCATTTTAAAACTTCATGGTTTTATATAGTACATAAAAATTGGCGTCCAAAACCGACACCTGGCATTTTTCCATTTAAAAGCTCATAAAACCAAGTTTTATACTAAAAATAATAACTACCATTGAGCAATCAATTGCACATCATAGTACATATAAGCCATCAAAATCACGCATAATTCCATCCAAGAAAAAGAGCGTAAAATTCTACGTAATGCCTAATCCGTCACTAATTGCGATTAATTAAATAAATTACGATTAATTAAACTAGTCCAACTTAATTAAACTAACATGATTAACTAAACTAATCATGATTAATTAACCTAACTATAATTACTTAACCTAACCATGATTAACTAACCTAACCAAGCTTGATTAACACTAACCTAGGATTAACTAAGGCTAATCCTCCTTAGCAATAGTCTAACTATGATTAGTACTAATATAAACACCCCCTAAGCGTAATTAACAGCCTAATTAACGATTAGGGAGTTAACTCATGGTTTTCAACGGTGGCAGGCTCGCGGCGACAGTGACGAAAACACGAGACAAACCACGGCTCGAACGAAGGCTTGACGGTGGTTGTGTTGGCCCCTCAAGCTCTCGGCCAAGGGGGGCTTGGCTCGGCTTGGGCTGGTCTTGGTGGTGGCCGTGGGTTCTGTTGTGGCCAGAACGGGGTGATGCTGGAGGTGTGCGGTGTTGGACGTGGGATGGGCGGCTGTTGGACATAGGGGCTGCTGGTTGTGGAGGTGCGGTTGTGGTCCTGCTAGTTGTGGTGGTTGGCGGTGTGAAGATGCGATTCTGGGGTGGGGTTGGACTGAAGAAGATGGTGTTGGTTGTGGACTGGGATGCAGACGGTGGAGATGGACACTAGCGGTTGCTAGCTGGGCGTGAGGAGTAGGCGGAGCGGCTGGGCTATGGAGTTGGACATGGGGGCTAATGTAGAGCTGGGTGGCTGGAAGTGGAACACAAGAAGAGAAGAGATGAGGAAGAAGAGAGAATGGGTAGAGAGGGGGATGAACGTGCACATGGGAGAGAGAGAGAACCATGAGGTCAAAGGAACAACCAATCACAAACTTAGCCAAATATCTAAACCATCATCACCCTTACCTCTAAAGTCTTCATGCCACAAAGTCCTATGCCCACCCAATCACAAAATAGCTCTAATTTCCCCCAAATAAATCATTTTTATGGTAGAAAAAACCCAATTCTCATCCCATCCGAATTTCCTTTTTATTTTCTTTTTGTTCAAAAATCATTTTCCACAAAATTTCGGACTCGACGAAGATTCGCCAAAAAAGATGAGACGACGTCCAGTAAATGAATCGTGACATGTTCGAACGTCCGATTCCCGAAATTGAGTTAAATTTCATGATTAAAATCGACCGAACGCGACTTTAGTACGACCTAATCTACCAGGTAGCTTTTAGGAATTTTAGTGCGTTTGACCCGTGGTCGATAATTTTCGATCCACGTTTGTACATCTCCGAATCATAGATGACCCTCAGTTGTCATAAAATCATGAGGGTTCAATTATATGTCCTAAATATAATATCGATAGAAAATCGGTTTATTGCCGTTTGACGCGAATATCGCAATCGTGTGGAACCACCCACAATTCGACTACGTACTTCCATCGAATCGACTTATATCCGTTTGCTAATCAATTTATAACGGTGTTGTATTGATCATTGCCAATTATTATGGTTGAACGGTCGATTTCTGATCGAATTCTCTAGTCTACCATGTTTATATCCCTTAACGGCCTCACCTAATAGATTAGTTAACTCGTGAGTGATCAGTTCCGAGTAAAATAATCATAAACGCGTTGACGAAACAACCATTTAATATATCCGAATAAGGGGCCAAATTTTAGAATGTCACAAGACTCAAATACAACAATCAAATGTCGTCAACCTAATGAAGAATCCAATCTTACACTCCAAGGCCAAGCATAAAGAAATCAAGCACCATTTCATACATAATCATGCCAATAACAGTGAAGTAAATATTTAGTTTGTTGATTCTCAAAATCATTTAGTCGACATGTTTACAAAACCTCTTGATAAAAAGGTTTTTGATTTTATTCGAGATAAATTGGGCATTATTGACCCATTTGCTCTGAGTATCTAAGATAGGGTACATCAGATAATGCTAAGCGAGATCAATTATTGCGATTTCAAAATTTTTTGTGGTAAGAATATCTTGAGAAACATTCCATGTATAATTTATTTCCTTATTTAATTTATTGCAAATTGTTAGATTTATTTTTTCCAAAACCGTTTTACAGTTTTTATTTTTTTTTTCCTCAAAAACCAGATCTTCTTTAAACACTTCCATTCACATCATTTCATCTTCTTTAAAAACCAAAAAAAAAAAAAAAATTCCCTTCTTCTTCATTCCTCTTCAAATGTCTGAGAACCCTCTGTGAAAAACCCTTCACTTAACCTCTCATCTCTTGCAAAAAGATCAAATCTTTTCTTCTTTTTTGAAACCAATCCCCTAGGTCCAAAATCGAAACCCAAACCTTTTGGTTCACGAAGGTTGAACTGAATCATGGGATTGCAACCTAGAGTCAAAGGAAGCCTTGAATTTTTGACTTGTTCGATTCTTCCAACAGCATTGAAGGTAGACAAGCAGATTATACGAAAGATGAGCTTTAGGCACATTACTGAAGGTTGGAAAAATACGAAGGGAAAACTTTTGCAAGTGGATGTGGATGAAGTTGTGCCAAAACATACTTCTCGCCCCACTAAAAGGAGACATCTTGCTAAACAGAGACAGAGCTCCCAAGCCTTCTTACAAAGGCTTAATGCAAAATTGTTGGCTAAATCAGAAGAATATATTGTTGATTTGGATGATATTATTGATGCCTGCTAGCCTGATTCTAATGGTGAAGAAGAAAATGAAGCCGAAGGAGAAACAGGGACAGGAAATGCTATTAATAAGGTAGAAGAAGTCATTGCTGTAGAACAACAGCAAAATGATGCTGAAGATCGACTCAAACCAACTATTGATCCCTTGAGTTAACCTGATCAGGCTAGTATGGTGGATGTTGATCTCATTAACAACCAGAAGAGTGATGATAATGCTGTTGAGTATCAGGAACCTACCAAGGATTGAGAAATCATTAAGCATGGAGAACCTAATCAAGATCAAATCATTGCTGGAGAATAGGATTTTGTCTCAAATATAGGCATTGCTCAAGTTGATTCCTCTCATGTTATAGCATCTATTCAAGGGAAGCCTAATTATGCAAAAGATCCTATGGAACCTTTACCTTAAAACATTCCCATGGACTCCACTGATGATACTGACAAAGGAGCTTTTGTTGATAAAGGAGCCACTGATGGTGCTGACTTTATTCAAGAAGGTCAATAAGTACCTAATGTAATGGCTAGAGCTCTTCCTAATCTTCTAGATACCCAAGCAATTTGTGAAGACACTCCTATGGCTCCTGAATCTGCGGCTACTAATGCTCCTACTACTGACCTTCCTTCCATCCCTATTAGAACTGCTGGCATAACCGATGAGCAAATTATTGATCCTGCTGACCCGGTTGTGCAAGATAAAGGTAAAGGAGTTGCAAGTGTTGAGGGGGACTCCAAATCAGACAAATAGAGGCAAGAGGATATTTGTCACGCCCCGAACCTCGAGCACGCGCACAACCCTCGATGGTCAATAGAATTTCGCGACGTTCCCAAGTCTCGTCGGCGACCCATTCAATTTTAATCTTTTATTAAGCGCAAGCGAAAAACGAATCATCTCCCCATCAACATACAATAAAGCAATCACATAGGGATAGTGAGATGAACAGCAGAAACACAATGCGTACTCTTATTTGTATACATTTTCATATTGGATTAGCCTACGAAGGATCGTTTCCGATTTTCAAGCCCAACAGAGGGCCGATCCATCCTTTAAGCCAGACCAAAAAGAGACCAGTCTAGGCTAACCCAACTGTACACCAAAAAGAACCCTCGGGTTTAGCACTAAAGTCACTCAGAACTAGAGGACTCAGATCCCGACGAGTCGAAGCCGAAGGCAAACGGGTCGACCCCTAGCGGAGCGGGAACAACATCCTCCACAGCACCATCAGGAGGGTCCAGCTCCATAGGATCCCAGTCAACGTTCTTGGGGCTCATAACAGGCGGCTCGTCAACACCACTCAAAGGACCTATCAGCATGTCGCCATTACGGATAAACCACGCCTGGAACCTATGGGGAATCCATTGCCCCGGTCCCTCATCCACCCAAATGGTGGTTATATACTTCGTACAAAGAGGCCCGGCCCGGGAAGCGGTGGTGCGTCACGACAAGTATCCGGCCCTTAGGGATACCAAACCTCACCGGGCGGAAGGGCCATCTTAACAACCTGAAAGTGGTTATTCAATAACCAGTGAAATATAAATCTCAGCGAGTTCCACCCCTAAGCCCCGGTTAGTACACCAACTCAACTCGGGGTATCTATTCAGAACTACCCCACCACAAGCAACAACTAACAGTCGATTCACATACAACCTTACTTGGTATGCCATACCCTGTACGTTACCAATTCATACGTGTGTGCCATAAATAATGTAATTCACTCATGCATATAATTAATGCATCAATTCAGATCGAGCTATAGATCAATCGACTCAGTCAATTAAATGTCAACTTGACCTTGCCTCGGTCGCTTAATTGATACCGTACATTTCTCCAGTGATGGAATAGCTAGTCGTCGAGCCTACATGCATTCTTCAAGATGATATACTTATTCATTGAGCCCACGTGCATTCTCCAAGATGATGCATCAGGTCACCGAGCCCACTTGTCTCTTTAAGATGCCATATTGAATCAGTGAGCCCACGTGCATTCTCCAAGATGATGCATCAAGTCACCGAGCCCACGTGTCTCTTTAAGATGCCATACTTAATCACCGAGCTCACGTGCATTCTCCCAGGTGATAGACCAACTCACCGAGCCCACGTGCCTTCTCCGAGGTGATGTATAACTACCATGGATCCACTATGCACATTTTTGGCGTTGTAAACTGATGCTCGGTATTTTCCTCTTAAAACACCTATATGTCACAATCATCACACAATTACACAAATCATCACTCAATTCATGCGGATGCCCATGCATTTACACATCCATTCACTTCATAAAATCAACACACATGAATTTTAGACACTTTTTGCATTCTGGATGAATAGTGCACGTGAACAGTACTCGGTGAACAGTACCTCGTGAACAGTGTCGAATGAACAGTAATTCCCAGAATTTAATAAACAATAAATTATATTCAGAAATCATTAAAACAATGATTAAATTAAGGAAACCAATCAATTAAGATAAACATGCTTAATTAACCACATAAGCATCATTAAGCTAATAAAGTAAAATTAAGCTAAACTAATTTTAGCCATTAATCTAACCACCTATCTTAGGACTAATAAAAATTAATTAAATCATTTAAACTAGAATTAAATCTAACTAAACCAACCCTAAGCAAGTTTAGGCACTAATCGAAGGATTAGAAGCTAAACTCACCCGTTAAGCGGGCCGGAGACACGACGCGGCGGCGACGACGGTGGCTACGCACTGGGACCTCAACAACGACGATCCAAGGTGGTCCCAAGCTCAACACAGCAACCATAGCTCGGACTCCCACCGAAAACACGAAAAACAGCCCTGACCGGGAGGAGAAACCGAGTTGAACGGCTTGGCGAGCTCGGCGAGGGTTTGGCCGGCAACGGCGACACCCGGGGGTCTTGGGGTCTTGCTGGAGGTTGGGATGGGCAAAGGAAGGGTCGGAATGGGAGAAAAATGGCCGAAAACGCGAAACAAAGGTGCAAAGTGCTGCGGGCGGGCCTGGACCGGCGACCGGTTCCTTCACGGCGGAGCCCAGGCCGGCCGGCGGCTCTGTTAGGGACGAAATTTGGCTCGTTGGAACGGTATGTCTCTCCCGGTCATGGTGATAGGTGGTTAGTTGGCTGATTCATCCGGGAAGACCACTTTTGACTCGATTATTCACCGAAGGGTCACCGTGAGCAAGTAAACCGGAGGAGAGGGAAAACGAGGAAGAGAGGAGCTCGTCCGCTTGGAGGCCGAATGGGGAGAGAGAGAGATGTGAGGGCTGGTGTCACACCTCATTAAGGCCATTAAATGGCCACTTCAATTCCCATACAAAGTGACATCATCTTCTCTCTCTTCCTTTGCCTTATCCACATGCTTTCGGGCATTTAGGTCATTTCCACCTTGCACAAATTACTCATCGACCTTGGGCTGAAATTGGTGGATGGGCCTAAGGATTGGGCTTGGCCATGAATATGAATGGGCTTGGGAATTGGATGGGCTTGAAATGACCAAGAATTGGCCCATGGGCTTAGAAGATGAATAGTTGGTTTGGCCCAATGGGCTCATTTGCTTGACTTAGGCCCATTTGGTGGCTGTCCCAACTTGGGCCTAAGGCCCACACTGGCTTGGCTCGGCCCACTTCCTCACGGGCTTGCTTCCTTGGTCCAAAAATCCCTTTTTCAATTGCTCAGCTTCACTAGCTCTGTCGACTGTCTGAAGTAGCTTCATCCAAAGTCCGTCTCGAACATTCCCGATAATTCAAAGTCCAATTCTACATTCTCTTGCCATGTCAATTTCGCCAAATGCCATTTTGGTAACAACTCAGACTGACGGGTGGCTTTAAGGATTCACGCGTGACCGACTTGTGCCAAACCACGTTCAAGACATCTTGACGCATGGACGTCCTTGACTGCATGAAATTACGGAGGATAGATTCTTATTTCAAAGTATATGATTACGGAGGATCGACATAGGGTCGTTCGTGGATTCGATAACAGTAAACGGAATCACCCGTCGTTCTATTATGTTTTGTCTGCGAATCGACTTTTAGTTGTCCTTAGAATCGGCTGCCTATCTACGAGGATCATCCTCACGCAAGTCTCACGGTCAAGTCGTTTTCCTGTGTCGAGTCCTTTAGTCGCACGAGTTCTGTTCTCATTAGCCTTTCCCCTCAAGGTCAGTATCTCAGGAGTGATCAATTCTGAGTGAGATCAACCAATAATGCATTGATGAAATTCACTTTCACTCGTCCATCAGAGGGTTCAAATTTCAGGATGTCACAATATTAGTATGGTAATGAGACTTGGGGTAGAAGTTGACCCTTCAAGAGGTACTGTGATTGACAATACTGAGGACAAGTTGTTCCTAAGGACTCTACTCAACGTGAAGGAACAAGGACAAAATGGAGAAAGAATTGAAGAACTTAAATGTCTTCCTCGAAACTCAAGTTGAAGCATTAGACACTAGAATGACAAACATGGAGTGTACTCTGAAAAATATGTAATACTATATCCTTGTCCAACTGCCTTCAAAAGCCAGATCCTCTTCTCCTGCTCCAACCCCTAACCCAAATCAACCATCATCCTTAAAATAACTTTCTATACTTGCTTTATTTTTTCAAAGTTTTGATTGTTTTGCAATTTGGTTTGGCTTGTAATGTTTGGGATAGTTTTTGAACTTGTTGGACTAACTTTTGTACTGTGGTTTGCTTATAATATTATGCTTCATCTAGTATCTTTTTTATTGTTGACAAAAAGGGGGAAAAGGGTGGACCAACAGAACTAAAAAGTGGAAGTTGAACTTTACTTTATTAACATTATTTCTGTGGTTTTCTAAGACTCTGAGCATAGCAAAAGCATAAGGGATTGGTTATAAATTTTCTTATTCTACAGGTTTTCTAAGACTCTGAGCATAGCAAAAGCCTAAGAGATTGGTTACAAATTTTATTATCCCTTATCTTTTATTTTAAGAGCTTCATCTATAATAATCTTGCCAAATTTTTCATATAAATATTCTTATAGTGTGACCGCGCGTCATATTCAAATTCGGCTTTGATCAAGAGCTATTTAAATCTAAAATTTCCTTATCTCTTTAAGAAGTTCTACTTGAACAAGTTTTATCATTGTCAAAATGGGGGAAATTGTTAAGAAAACATTCCCTAGGTAATTTTGGTGATCGACAAAACTTAGAAACTTTAATACTAATATAAAATATTTTTAGGTGGAAAATCTATTGGGACATGATAAGACGATGTCAATCAAAATCATAATCGTGGTTTTCCTTCCTTACATTTTCTATCAAACGGCTATTAATGAATCAAATACTTGTGCAACGGCTAGTAGCGATTGGTTGGATTCCCTCTCATATTTACAAGGAGTTTCAAAATGAAATTTTTCCTAATATTTATTGGAGATTCAACTTTTCTAGAAAAACTTGTTTGAGGCGAAACATTCTTTCCGATCTTAAACTCTCAACTTTTGGAAACTCGAATTGCTATATAGGTGGCAAAACATATGGGAAGCTTCACCTTAGCGTTCCTGAAGCAACCGAATCTTCTCAACCGGATCTAGGCCAATGGGTAAATTGGCTGGATATTCCTCCTGGAGATACGTTCAACGATCATCTTGGACTAGGAGGAGTATAAGAGGAGGTTTCGAAGTTGAAGGAAACATAATTCACATTTACGAAAATTGAAGCTTTTAATTCTAAAGTCTGAAGAGTGTTTTCATCTTATACATTTGTTTCTGAGAACGTTACTATGTAATCATTAGAGGTTAAGAGTGTGTGAGTTGTTCACACAAACCTGGGTGTTCTTAGCACAAATCTTGTAACCTCTTATCGGTTCTTATCAATGGATTCCAACCAATAGGCTGTGGCATGGGAGAGTGGACATAGATTTATAGAAGCCAAATCACTATAATCTTTTGTGTATAATTCTCTATTCTTTACTCATTTTATTTATTGTGACAGAATTACACGCCGGTGAGATCTGAACACTTCATTAGAAGTTGTCTCGTTCCAATATTTGCTTAAATTCTTTCAATTATGCACATTCACCTATTCAACCCCACCCCTCTCCCAGGTGATAATCTTAGCCATAACAACTGCAACCAAAATGAAAGTAAAAAGAAGGGGAATGAATTAAGTTGTGATCAAATTCCTTTTAAGTACTGAATGCCAGCAAAAGAATGTCCCTAAGATCAATTGCGATGGCTGATTCTTTCCAGAATCTCATAAAGCTGCGGTTGGCATAATAGCACGAGACCAGGAGGGGAACCTTGACGGTGGGATTGGAAGGAGAGTTCAGGTCTTAGTACTGAAGAGGCAGAAGCAATAGCAGTTTGGAAGGGTGTGCTGTTTGCAAAAGACCAAGGGAAGATTTGTGCCATATTCGACTCGAAGACAGTGTATGAACATATCCTGAACCCAGAAAGCAGATGTAAATGGAGGACTATGAAGATTATTCTTCTTTTGCTCAGCTTGATTTTTATTTCGCTAAACGTGAAGCAAACGACGGGACCATCCGGTTGCTGCTCCGTACATCGAGAAAGATGTGTTTGAACTGGAACCTTAACTCTCCATCTTTGTTTGATTTGCTTATCTCTGATTTTGGTGGAAGATCACCATGAGCTGCAATTTTTACATCTCAATAAAATGATGGTTGATCATTTAGGCCCCCCAAAAAGAAAATCGTCCGAAATGAGCACGCAAACAAGCAATCCAAGGTTGGCCTGCTACCCTTATATCCCTCGACTGTGGTTCATGGGCCATTACAAGGTTTCCTGGTCCATGGTCCCAAGTGTCAAACTCAAATGTGTCTTGTCTGGGTGAATCAATATGTGCGGTAATACTATTTTACTCCTCTAACTCATGTTGTTTTTTGAACCCTCACATTTTTAATTTATACAGCTAAGCCCTTTTAATTTGATGATTTGTTCAACCACATTCTTAATTTCATAAATGACTTTCAAGTTTCGCCCCTCTCAACCTATATCTTGGTCGCTTCACTAATTTGTCGGGTGTTTGCAGAGTTTTGGACATCCATTGGTATAAAAATGAAAAATCAAAGGCTTGTAACATCAGCAAACATAAAGCCACTGAGTGTTTGAGGTAGGTTCACCATTTGCCTTCAGTTATAGATCATATAAAGATCCTCTATCTTGTTTGTTGGCTCTATTAATGTCTAAACAAATCTTTACACATTGTTAATAAATATCACAATTACCCTTATTCTTGTGTACAAAATAATAGAAGAGATGAACATAGCATGAATGTGGCACAAGAGCTCATCCCTTGTTTATCAATTTGGACTTGTTCATTTACACAACTTTTTACTCAAATCTCACTGGTATGGGAATTTGAAAATCTTTGATCTTAACCTCGTCGGTTGGCGTAATTAGTGAACGTTGAAAATATTTTTTATTTATTTTTTAAATGATATAAACGATTATTTAAAAGTATATTTTTAAAATAATTTATTTTCATGAAATAAACACCTTGGCATAATAATAAGAATTTTTTAAATAATGTTGGACCTAATACTCTATGCGAAATACACCGGTCACCCCCTAAAATGAACTAGGGATCTAATGCAAATTGGCCGCTCATCGAGGCTTTCACCTCCAAACCCATTGAGGAAATGCCTGGACCGTTTGAAACCATTTTCAAGTAGGCTTTTTGTCGTAGCATTGAAGATCTTAAAGCAAATGCCCAAAGGACTAGTTTTGCTTTCAGCATTTTGCCAAATGCTGAAACTTTTTTTTTTTTTTTCCAAAACTATCATCACTCATTCTTCACATATCCGATTTTACCCTTGTTATTATTTTTTAAATGCCAAAATAATGCTAAAAAATAAATATATATATATATATATGCTAACAAAATTAAATATATTTTGGTCTTTTTAAAAAATTATTTATATATTTGATTTTTTTAGCATAGTTGTCAAAATTTATATTTAAAAAGTTGCATACATTATTTTTTCAATTTTAAACAAATATAAATTAAAAAATTCCAATGAAGGATATGGTCTTTTTAAAAATATATATATATGTATTTCATTTTTTTTTTTGCATTATTGTCAAAATTTATATTTAAAAAGTTGCACACATTTTTTTTTCAAATATAAACAAATAAAATCAAAAAATTCCGATGAAGGGTTTGGTCTTTTTAAAGAAAAATTATATATATGTATTTGATTTTTTAGCATTATTTTCAAATTTATATTTAAAAATTGCATAAATTATTTTTTCAATTTTAAACAGATAAAAATTAAAAAAAATTGACGAATGATTTTTAAATTATATATATATATATATATATATATATGTATTTGATTTTTTTAGCATTATTGTCAAAATTTATATTTAAAAAAATTGCATACATCATTTCTTTTTCAATTTTAAACAAATAAAAATTATAAAATTCCAATGAAGGGTTTGGTTTTTATAAAAAAAATTATATATATTTGATTTTTTTAGTATTATTCTCAAAATTTATATTTAAAAGATTGTATACATTATTTTTTCAATTTTAAACAAATAAAATTAAAAAAACTAATATTAATCACCTAAGAAGCTTTTCAAACATATTTTCTATCAAATGGCATTTTTATCAAAAAAATTTAAAGTATAATTTATCAAGCGACTTTTGCATTTGTCTAAAATCCTTTAGGTCAACTGTTTTGCATTTTTTCAATTAACTCCCTCTTTTTGGGCGACAAAAAGGCGTTCTTTCTCCTGAAGAGGCATTTCGATTTCCTTTTCAGAGTCAGATTTGGAGTGGAGGAGAGAGATCGAGGGCAAAGAAAGAGATGCCTGGTCCCCTTCTCGGCAGTTCTCTTGCGGCGCTCGTCGCTGCGGTTGCATACAAGCATCTCCACAAGAAGGAAGCCAGTAATTACGACGTGTTCTTGAGTTCTTGCGACGAAGATGTTGAAGGGGACTTCGTCAAGAGCCTCTGCGACGGGCTGGTCGCCGCCCGGATCTGTGTATTCAGAGACAACGATTCGGTCCGCCGACGCGAGAAGATCGGGCCGGATCTTGTCCAAGCCATCAAAAACAGCAAGATTTCGATCCCGATTCTGTCTCCGAAGTACGCTTCGAACAGACGGTTCCTCGATGAACTGGTTCAGATGGTGGAGTGCAAGAATGGAAGCTCGGGGCATGTAGTCTTGCCAGTATTCTACGGAGTGGAGCGACGTGAAATAGATGGTTTTGGCCAAAAAGTTGGGGACGAACGGAAGCGACAAGCAGTCATAGAAGTCAGTTCCTTGAAAGGATGGGAATCACAGAGAGTCGCTAATGGGTACTTAATCTTTTTCACCGAAACCTTGTTAAGTTTCTTGTTTTAGCGAGTATTGCTTGTAGAAAAGGTGGGCGTGAGGATATAAACGTTATATGTTTGTATCTCTCCGTTTGTCCCTGTGTTTTTGTGATAATTTTTATTTTATAGGGTAAATTACTTTCCGTTATCATTCGTAATATCTTTTTTAATAGGCCAAAACTTTCACAATTTGATTCGAATCCATTAAGTAAACAAAATTCAAGATTCATTAGCCACAAAATTCTTCTAGTTCTGTAAAATACGTTAGACTCACTCACGATTAAGAGGAATTAACTGGGTTTGTTATGTGGACCAATTTTGCAATGGCTATACCTACTTCTATCTTAGCAAATAAGATAAGATATGGAGGCGGGGAAACAATAATTAACTTGTTTATTTGCTTTTGTGCTCTCCTCAGATTTAATATCAAATTTGTGTTGCCATGTATTTGAAATCTTGTTTTGTTTGACAGGAATGAAGGACAATTGGTCGAATTGATTGTCCGAAAAGTTTTGATAGAGTTGAAGAAAGCCCTTGAGCTGGTTATTACTGAGAATTCAGTCGGGATTAAAAGTCCTATGAAAGATTTGATGGAATTTGTAGATAATAATCATGGTTCTACCCTGTATATTGGAATCCATGGAAGGGGTGGTGTCGGTAAGACAACTCTCGCTAGAGTCATCTACAACAAGCTCACTGACCGGTTTGACCATTGTAGCTTCATTGCCGACATTAGGGAATCATGTAAGTGCAATGGTATTGAGTATTTGCAGAATCAATTAATCTCGGATATACTGGTAGTGAAAAGGGAAATGTGTGATAAGGAGAAAGGAATTAACTTCGAAGAAAAGAAAGCCCTCATTGTTCTTGATGATGTGAATGCTAGTTTTCAGCTAGAGGCTTTAGCTGGAGAGCGAAACTGGTTTGCTCCAGGAAGTGTGATCATTGTTACCACAAGAAATAAGAGTGTTCTCGATTGGGCTAAAGTGGACTATGAGTACGAGCATAAAGAAATGGATGAAGTTGAAGCTAAGATCCTCTTTGCTAGACATGCATTTTGGAGGGACTCACCCCCTACTGATTTTTTAAGTCTCTCTGATCTTGTGGTATCTATTGTTGGAAGGCTTCCTTTAGTTCTCGAGGTTATAGGTTCATATTTGTGTGGAAAGAGTTTAGCATATTGGTTAGATACTACAGAATACTTGCATAAACGGCGGCCAACAGAAGTGCCACAGATTTTGAAGATAATTTATGACGAGTTGGAGTCTGAACAAAAGAAAATATTTCTGGATATTGCTTGTTTTTTATTCAGGAGTGATGCAAGGATTGCATCCTCCATGTGGGATGCTGGTGACTTTAATCTGGGGCTGGAAATTGAGGAATTGATATTTATGTCATTGATAAAAATTGGAGATAATCATGAGCTTATAATGCACGACGAACTGAGAGATCTTGGTAGAAAAATTGTTAGTGAAGGATGTTGCAACGAGCCTGACAATGGCAGTAGACTTTGGGACTATGACGAAGCCTTGAAAGTGTTAGAAGAAAATAAGGTAACTAAACATCTTGCTTTTCCTCCCCTAGTGTTCTCTTGTATCAAATGATGTTAATCCTCTAATTAATGTAAGTTCAAGTGTAAAAGCTCTTCCATTTTATTTGTGCTTATATTAAATTATTGAAGTGATTAGGAACTAGAAGGTTGTTGGTTTTAATTAGTAAGTGTTGCTGTTTCTCCTCAAATTTCTACCTCTCTGGATGGAATGATTAGAAGGGAGTGGAAAGGATTCTGATAATGACCTCATGAGAGAAAATAAGAGAAAGGAAATGATTTTATTTTACTATTATTTTGATGTTTATGAAAGAAAAGAAAAGAAGGGAAGGGAGTTTGGTCATTTCATGTTTGGTTGAAGAAGAGAAAGAAAGGAAAGACATAATTATTTTGTTCTTACCAGAGACAGTTTTTTAACACATAAAATAATGGACATATCTGGAAGAGACAAAAACATTCGTACATCTTTCTTATTCCCTCCTAATCCCTGCAGATTTGGAGTGATTTGAGGAGAATAGATAAAGCAAGCAAATTTGAGATTTGAATTACTCCAAATCCCTTCCACGTAAATCCCTTGAACTTAATGTGACCTGCCAAACAAGGAAGACTTTTTCACATCTTTCTCTTCCTCTCTAATCCCTCCGAATCCCTCCACCTCAATTAAGTGTCAAAGTTTACCAAGTCATGATCGTTAATAATGGTGATGGGCACACGGCCAGGGCCTCTCGAGTTGTCCATCCTTGCCAAATGTGGTTTAGCTTTGCCCCATTATTGCCTTGTGCCTAGTGAGGAGCGAGCAGTCTCCATCCTCACAGGGCACTACTCAGCCTAGGGACAAAATATTGTTGTTAACTTATAAAAGTAGTTATAACATTAAATGTGGTAATCTATTGACTGGAATTTTGGTTTAAAAGTCCTTGAGAATGTATGTAATGTTTGTGTTTTCTAAAGTGTTTAAATCATAGACATGAATAAGTAGAATAAGTAATCTTATACTTTTAAATGATGGACAATCAAGAAACTAATTGGATAAAATAACAAAAGTCCGGGTACTGAAGTACTAAATTACACTATTTAAGTACTGAATCACCTATTTTCACTTAAATAGCTCATAGGAAAATAGCTGTATGCAATTTCATATCACTTGTAAGTTATAACCCACTAATTGATCTACACTTAAAAAATTAGACTTGGGCCACATAAATATTTTCTCTATCAATTTTCTTATATTTCTTTTTGCTTGAAATTTATGCTACTCAAATTGTTTATATTTTTTAATTATTAAAAATCTCTCGATCCCATGGGCTTGGCTTTACTTATTCATCTAAGATGCAAAATTATCAAATCAAACGAACATAAATATGTGAAATAAGATGATAAAATCAATAGGTAATTAGTAAATGCTTGTAATTACTAGGATTATTAAATGGTAGGAGCCATTTTATATGCATTAATTAACTAAATATGCAAATATGTTAGCAAGCCGACCTAGCTGCGCAGGCAGAGCTAATAGCAGTCCAGTGCTGCCCCTTAGTCCAGCAATCCACCCCATGCCCTGTCTTGGCTAGGTAAATCCACCTCGTTTGAGTTGAGTTCCCATGGGGAATGGGGAACATGTGCTCCCCATGCCCATCCCTAATTAACAACATAACTGTTTATGAGCACAATGTAGAATTTGACTACTTTAATACCTGAATTGAGGAACACAAACTACCTGACCCAGGTAAGCCAAAATGTTAAAGTCTGCTTTTAGCCTTACTGAATTTCTCTCACTTATAGTTCGCAAGTCTTCCGCTGTGTCCTCCGCGAGCAAAATACTAGTACTTTTCCATATAGACTTACATATCCACTTTTCAGTAGAACTTTTGTCTCCTGCATGTATCTTGAACAAAAAGAAAAAATACTTGTTCTTCTGTGGTAAAACGGTTGATATTGGTATAAAACACTTTCCATTTTACACTATGGTAAAAATGCTTCAAATTTGACCTTATTCCATATTATCTTGTGTGGGGCTATTTCCACACCCTATGTGAATAAATCCTTTCCAGTTTTACCAAATGGATGAAATTGCCCTTGGTGAATTCTACGTTTTTACATTTGTATAATTTTGTTCTTTTCCTATCATAAATTTTCTTAAGCTTAAAAAAATTAAACCTATTACTATTCAGAAATCAAAAATATAATTGCTCTTATCGTAACTCGTCCATTCTTTGCGCAAAGACTCACTTTGTGTTGAATTTCTTATTTGTTAAATGCTGTTTAGTAGAATCTTCATTTGAAAGATTCAACTCTAAAACTTCAACAGTGAACTATGTATATAAGTCTGCATTATTGTACTAGAGGAGGCTTCTTAGTTTTTCACAAAAAGGAACCCCTCTTAACTCCAAATATGGCTTACTAAATTATGTGTCTTGATAGTGATTTGATTATGAATTTTAAGGATTATGTATAAAGTTATATTTTGGACACACAAGGCCCATGAGTTTATATTAGTATACGTATGTTAATAGGAAAAAGAACATGCCGAATTTTTCTTCTCTCTCTCTTCTTTTTTTTTTTGCCTATAAGTAATGTGTGCACTCTTTTTCTGGCAATATGAGAGCAAACTCATATTTTCATTCAGTTGTTTAGTCGCAATATATATGATATCCAGTCTTTTATTTGTAGGAAACTGAAAATATTCGGGCACTTTGTCTTGACAAAAGCAACTCAAGGGAAATTATTGACTTAGACAGCTCTGCCAGAGTAACTGATCAAGGAAGTCAGATTTACACAGATAAACAATTTGAAAAATTACTGAACTTACAGTTCCTTCACGTGAGTGATGCAAATTTTGAGGGAAATTTCAATAGAATATTTTCCAAATTAAGATGGCTTCGATGGGAGAGATGTCCTCAAACTCTGAAGGCAGAGGACTTTAATGTAGAGGAATTAGCCGTACTTGATTTGTCAAGAAGCATGATTTCAGATAACTGGCAAGGATGGAGTTCAATCATGGTAAGATGGAGAAGCATTGTTTTTCCCTTTCTTTTGAATAATAACCACTTCTAGCTAACCCCATGACATTTTCTTTCTTGCAGTTGGCGAAGAAGCTAAAAGTGCTCAACCTCACAGGTTGCCATTCTTTAAAAAGCACTTTCTTTCTCTCAGCTTTTAAAATTTTAGAGATTCTGATCCTCAGAAATTGTGACAAGCTAGAGAAAATTGACCCTTCTATTGGAGACTTGGAGACCCTCGTTTCCCTTGATTTGAGTGGATGTTTGTGCCTCAAGGAGCTGCCGGTAGAACTGGGAAATTTAAGAGGATTGGAGGAACTTCTGCTAGATCGTACTCTAATAGAAGAGATTCCTTTATTTATTTGTTCTTTGAAGAAGCTGGAGATGCTTAGCGCAAAGGAATGTAAATCATTGGCTCGACTTCCTGACTCAATATACAATCTGGTTAATTTGTCAACCATTATCTTATCAGACTGTCCTGCACTTCTTCCAGACAGCATCTGGTCTGTGGTGAAGTTGCGGCACTTGTCATTGCAAAGCTGCTCCAAATTGAAACTGATCCGTGACTCAATTGGTAAATTGGAATCATTGACCGAACTGGTGCTAACCCAAACAAGCATTACGGAATTACCTGAATCCATAGAAAATTTGCAGAATTTGGGAATTCTCAATATTAGAAGGACTTGGATTGTAAAGCTACCAAATGCTATTGGAAGGTTGAGAAAGCTCCGGGAGTTGGATGCTTCAGGGTGCTCAAAACTGGGTGAGGTAATTTCAAGCATCCGTGATCTTTCTTCTCTCCAACGCCTTGATTTGCTTGGTTGTGTGGACCTTCAATCACTGCCAAAGCTTCCTGCCAACTTAGCAGTTGTCGGTGTCTCCTGTAAGAGCATCAAATTGCCTTCATTTTCTCACTTGATCCATCTAAAGCAACTACGACTTCATAACTGCAAATCTCTCAAACGCATGCCGGAGCTTCCCTCAACACTATTAGAGCTTGAAATTGTTGGATGTCAGGCTTTGCAGTTCTTGACCCCACTCAAGGCAGTTAAAGGTTACAAATTGAAAAGGTTAGACATCAAATACTGCGAGTCCGTGAGAAAACTGGACCTTTCACATTTAAATCATCTGAGGGTGTTACATTCTGGGAATTGCAAAAATATTCTTGAAATTGGAGGTCTTGACAGATTGAGTTGCTTGAGGAGCTTGATTATCGAGGGGGTCAAGTTCACCGGGTTAGAAAACCCGCTTCTGGGTGTTAGGAAACGGGCATGTTGAAAGGCTGGACCTTTCAGATTTGAAGGGTCTTCATATGTTGGGTGTTCTTGGAAGACTTGGATATCTTCGGGTGCACTTCCTTAAAGAGGCTGGACCTTTCAAATCCAGAGCATCAAAGGATATTTAATGCTAGAAATTGCTAAAACTTAGTCAATGTTCAAGGTCTTGATTGGTTGCAGTTTTTTGAAAAGCTGAATATCTTTGAAAGGTTACCAGACTCGTGTTGCCTCAAGACTTGAGAGAGTTGGACATCTGTGTCCAACTTGATCAGTATGGTATGGTTGTAAAAAAAATGCCAGAAACTGAGAAAAAGCCATTTGTTCAGACAATTAATTTTCTGGGTGCAATTCACATAGAACAATGCCAGAATTATCTGGAAGGTGACTATCGGAATTATGATTCCATTCTTCGTGCAACGTCATCTGTGCAGATGAGTCATAGCAGTTGAGATGATCCATCTTTCCTAACAAAGACGTGTTAAGCAGGTAAGCGATCTTCTTTCTAAGGGAACATGTTACTCAATTTGCATTGGGGTTACCTGCTTTCCTGGTTCAGTCTTGTTGTTTGCCGTCTTATATAAATTCAGGGAATCCTGGGGAAGATCTTGGAAGTGAACGTGATGCTTCAGTAAAATGTTTTCCTCATCATGCTGGTGATGAAATTCTTGACCCTGGCATGATTTCAATCGTGACCAGTATATGCAAAACACAAATGCAGTATAAACTTGATTTGCTTGCACGCGCAATACCCGTTGTGTTTTCTTTGATTTGTGCAGGAAAGGAAGATTTTCAATGTTTGATTGATTATAGAATGCTGGTATTAATGACGTATACGGGCATTTGATTTCATGAACCCAATGTGATATGCTGAGAACTCACACTTATATGGGGAAGCACTATGGCAGGTTGTAGGAATATCTTAATATATCCAAAACGGTTGATGGCCTGTCCTGTCGAGGGGTATAACCAAAATCAACATGGAGAAATTGGATGTCGAACTGCTCCTGGACATATATAATACTAAATTGATGCATTCTGAGATTCGCTATATTCCCTGGCTAATGTGACCTCCTTAATGAGTTTTGTCATGTGCTGAATTGAATCATAGGTAGAATAAGTAGAACATTCATGGAATCCTTCTTCTCGCGAACCATCACCTTCCCATTTTCTGTTATGCTTATTCGGGCGTTTGAATTATATGCCACTCAAGGAGGATTTGTTTCGGTGATGCCCAATCTTCCAATAGCAAGTCATGACCCTTCTCCTCTTAAGGAAATGTAAATGAAGAGCCAAATCTCAAAATAGAGGGATTCAGCCCAGCTACTTGTTTGAGGTTCAGTCTGTTTTCTCCTAATTTTCGTCTCCATTTGAGAATAAAAAGCATCTAGAGGCTAGAGCAAATGACCGCTAATGGTCATGAAAATACCCTATCAAACAATTAATATGTTAATCGGGTCAACGTATTGGCCAATGGCCACAGGGGCCATTGTTCTTCGGAATCAGAATTTTTTTCCCCGCTTCAAGTGTTACGGTTTCATCTCATCGCCCAATGGAAGAGTCTAACAGTGCATATAGCACTGTACCAAAAGAAATTCCATAATGTTGTCTTCTAAAATTTAAAAGATTCTTTGGAGATAGCATATTTTCCAGCTACTGCCACTTTTACACGTTACATAAATTTAAGAAGCACTGGAATGTGCAGGGAAACACATACATTCTGGTTCGCTGATTCATTACTCGATCGTCCAATCCAAAATCCAAGCTCTCAAAGCGTCTTTGGACAACCTCAAATCCAACACTTCGAAGGACAGACGCCTTGTTGGAAAAGGGAGACGTCATTGAAGCCTTGAATCCGTGTCGACAAGCAAGAGGAATCTTTCTGGAGATCAAGGTACAGGTCGAGCCAGGATGAGGAAGGCACATTGCTGAAATAGGGAAATTGTGTCATACTTCTATGATGAGTAGGAGGGCCATATGTAAAATTTTCGACCCATCTTTGGAGGCTGGAATATGATCTATGTGTCTATCTACCCATCTCATACAATTACAGTATCGTGGTGCTCTTTGGTGGTGGGCTTTATGGAGTGGACACTTGGCCCATTTTGGCTGCTTCTTTCTTCTCTTTTTTCCTCTATATAATATATATATATTATTTATTTTTCGGTTGACAATCTCTGAAACTAATTTATTTGTCATTTGGTCCGTTCTTGGACGCAATCTCACAAAAATCTGAATTTTTCCATAATTTTTTAATCATAAGTTAATTAAAATGAAATACATAATTTATCATCCTTTTTTTTAATCATTTTATGTTTCAATATTGAAAATAAAAGCAATAATAACGAAATCAAACTGATCGAATGATAAAATGATGTCATCTGATCTAATTTAATAATAAAGTATCCACTAATTCAAATGTGGTAATGTATATTGGTACCTTATCTTTCACTAATTTCATCTCATATGCATTGACTTTTGCTAACAAAATGAAGTACAAATTAAATCTTTATGATATGGGTAAAAGACATTATCAACTCAGCTTTAGGGTATTTCCCTATGGAATTCCTCTAAGTTACCCGTTAATTCAACCATCGTAGGGTGTTTACAGGAAGACTGCTTTTCTGCCGTGCTAGTATGTGCTCTAATAGACAGTGCTCTAAATGGGAGTTAAAAGAATTTGACAGTCGGGCCTTTTATAGACCTGTCTCTATTTTTTTTTTCCTTGAAAAAGCAATTTTTCCAATCAACACAAAATTATTTTGGCAAAAAACCAAAAAAAGAAGTGAAGTCAACGGAAGCTAAAGTCCAAAAACAATTTTTAATAGAAAATGCACATTCAAAGCTTCATCAGTACGTATGACTTAACGAGACAAAATGCATGTCTATAGGAAAAATTGTTCAAAAAGTTCTAGATTTGTTGCACTTTTGCCTATTTAGTCCTAAACCTTTTAATTACACCAATTAAATCCTGAATATTTTCATATTTTCCCAATTAAGTCCATCTAGCTAATTTTGATTGGAAATCACTGAAATATACTCCAAGTGACACTAAAGTGAACACTTTTTTTATTTTTTATTTTTTCTTTTCTTCTCTTTTCTTTTTCCTATGGCCAGCAATGGTCGGTGGCCTCAAGTGAGGGCGGAGGGAAAAAAAAAAAAACTCGAAAACTATATATTAAAATATTATAAAAAATTGTCCACATCAAATCGGGTGTGCTACATAAGACGGCCGGCATCCACGTTAGCAATTTTCAATCAAAATTGGCCAAATTGACTCAATTACCAAAATGTAAAAAGGTTTAAGACTCAATTGGCAAAAATAAAAGGTTTATAACTTAATTAACAAATGTTCAATGAATTTAGGACTTTTGGGTTAATTTTCCCATGTTTACCTAACACCAGATGATTTCATGCACGGTGCAAGAGATTACAAAAGCTATTTTTTACATTATGGTTAGTCACAAATGCTATTTTAGTTTAATTTGGAAGATTAGAAGCTATATTGAAAAAAACTAAAACGTGAACAACGCCAACACTAGTGAACTTTGTGTTCGACGAAGATTGACATCATATAGAGAAGTGTGATAATTTAAAGTAAGACTATAGTGAAAAGGGGACGAGTTTTACTGGAAAATTGATAATAAAGTTAATAAGAACAATAAATTTGAAAGCACAATTAAGGAGAAAGTCATCATTGAAACTAAACAAAAAAACCAAGTGATTGCACTCAAACCACATAATACGGAGTTTAATTGAAAATTGATATAAAAGATGATTAAAAAAATAGTATAAGTATAGTAGAAGTCCTAAAATTTGTTATGAAAATGCAACCGGGCTCTACAACTTTCAAAAGTGTAATTAAGTCTTAAAACTTACCAATTTAATACAATTAAGTTCTGCCATCAACTTTGTCCAACTCAACTAATGAAAAATGCTGATTTAATATTTTCTCTCCCCTATGTGGTGTTAACATTAATTAAAGAATAAAATATAAGACTAAAATGATATCGTTTTGGTCCAAATCTTAAATTTTTTTATCCCAAATCTTGGTTAAATTAGATTTAAAAAAAAAAAAAAGGGGGCCAAAATTTTTTTTTAGGAAAAAAAGAAGTAATAAGGGTAATAAAGATAAGGGGGTGGTGCACTATGTAGCACCGACACGCGACACGTGACACGCGACACGACACGCGACACGTCATTTCTAAAAAAGTAGAGAATTCCGACACGTTCCGACACGTTAAATATTAAATAAATATTTTTATATATACATATGATTATTTCAAAAATAAATAGTAGAGTCAATTTATTTAAATAAATTTATAATTTTTCATGATGATCATAATTTATTATTATTCAACATTATTCGTTTTTTTCTTTTTAAAATCACCCTCCACCCTCTCCCTCCAAAAAGAAAAGAAAAAAGGGACATCCCCGCCCAGGACGAGCATCCCATTTTAATTTGTTTTTGGCTCTTCTGGCACCATCATATTTTACTTTTATTTTTCCTGCTCTTCCTTGAAAACCCAAATGCACGGTACCTCAGTTTTAAATTTTTCTGCACTCCTTGGAAACCTAAACCTAGCTGCCCCATCCCCCTTTGACTCCTCCTTTACGGCACCCCCTCCTTCGAAAACTAAATCGTAGCCTCCTCCTCCTTCTGTGTTCACTGCTCATCCTCCTTGCACGGCACCCATTCTATCTTTTAGAAACCCTTCGAGAGCAGCTTGAAAACTCTCAGAAAACGGCCGCTCCCTCCTCCATTTGCACGATCCTCTTCCTCTCAATCCCTACTCTCTCTTGGTCACCTCGTTGCAGCTGCTCACTACCTTGCTTCTGGTCCTCTCTCTTTTGCGGTCATAGCCTTGTCTCCGGTCCTTTGTCGCGGCCATCTCGATCGCCTAGTTCTTTCTTCCTCCAGCCTTCTCTCACCGTCGCGGCCTCACCGTCGCGGCCTCACTGCTGCTGCCTCGCCTCCGCAGCCTTGCTTCCTCTCCCTCGCCTCGTCTTCACCCTCCATCGCCAACGATTCACTCTCCCTTCACGCTTGCAGATCCGCTCCAGAAACCCAGCCTCTTGCTCGGACACGCGTGTCGAGAAAAGTTGACCACGTGTCGGAAAATCCGACACGTGTTGACCGCGTGTCCGAGCGTGTCCGAGCGTGTCGGACACGCCGACACGTGTCCGACACGACATGGAAGGTTCCAAGCGTGTCCGTGCTTCACAGGTGGTGCACCCCACAATTGGGAAAAGTATCAAAAAATCCTAAATTTATTGTATTTATATCAATTCAATTTTAAACCCTTTCACATTTGTATTAATTTAAACTATCTAACCAATTTTGGCTGGCCAACACTAACATGGATGTCGGCCGGTGTCAACGCTAACGTGGCAATTTCATTAATAATTTTTTTTTTTTGAATTCTTTATAATTTTTTTCTTTTTCTTTTTCTTTTGCTCATCTTCCTCCTTGGACTTTCCCTGCAAAGCAATGGCGAGCGAGGCTCCGACGAGGCTCGCCAGCCACTGGGCCAAGGCCACAAAGCCCTCATCGATCGTCGACAAGGTCACGGCCTTCACCCAACCTCACCGATGACTCCCAGGCCTCGCCTAGTGGTGGGCCTCGTTCCAATGGCTGGCAAGGCTTGCCAGCCATTACAGGGAAAGTCCAAGGAGGAATAAGAGAAAAAGAAAAGGTAAAAAAAAGGTCCTTTTACCAAAAAAGAAAATAGGAAAAGGAAATAAATAAATAATTTTAAAAATAAAAATAAAAAATGTACTAAAAAAAATCTTGTATCAACGTTTCCAAAACTAACTAAAGTCCACATTAGTACCGACATGTCAAAATTGGCTTAATGGACTTCATACCAATGTGAGAAGATTTAAAATTATATTGGTACAAGTGCAATAGATTTATGACTTTTCTTATACTTTTCCCTCTCACCATCTGTTGCAAAAGGCCAGCAGGGCTTGCTTGGGCCTCAACAGTGTCAAGCAATAAGTGAGGGCCTACACCCTCCGCTAGATCTATAGGAAGGCGACCTCCTTTCGCCATCCCAACGCACCATTGGCCCTTTCCAATGATGGTGGGGCCGAGGTGTTGCCCCATTGGTTTAGGAAAAACTTCTAATTTGTATTGTTTTAATCTAGTTTAACTAAGATTTATGTTAAAAAAATAAGGATTGAATTAAAACGACATCCGTTTAGTCTTTATGCCTCATGCTTTAGTTAACGTTAATGCCATGTAGGAGAGAGAAAATATTAAAAAAATATCTTAATATTTTCTATTAGTCACCGAAACAATGCAGGGCTGTTGGTCGCCGGTTTTGCAAAGGAAATCTTGGCTCCGACCGCCTGGGTTGCAGAAACCCTCGCCGTCCGAGAAGCTCTGTTGTGGGTGAAGGGAGAAAGACGCGCACGAACTAGTCGAACTGATCTCCGGATGGAACCCTATGCTGGAAATGATCTGCAAATGCACGTATCGTCCGATAGCTTCTCACTAGTTGACTGTTTATTGGGCCAAAATGAGCCCCCATGGCAGGCCCAAGCGCTTGTCACTGATTGCATAAATCTTCTGGCCCAGATGAGTGGTGTTTCTATTTCCTATGAGTCGAGGGAGTTCAACAAGGTCGCCGATTGGGTCGCAAAAGCCCACCGAGCCAAGTCCCTTCCTGCAAATTGGGTTAATTATCCTCCTCAACCCTTAATCTCTTTATTATGTTTAGACTTTTCATGTAATGGTACCCTCTTTGCGGATAGTAATAATATTCACTACCTTCCGACAAAAAAAAAAAAAGTTAGATAGGATTAACGAAATAACTTGATTGTACTAATTTAATAAATTTTAAAACTTGATTGTATTTTTTTGAAATGTTTAGAATTCATTGATAGTTTCTTGACAAGTTTTTGGATTTTTAATGCACTTGATTCTAAAAAATCGATTAAGATTTAGTCAAAAAGGATATACGGCGACTGTTCCAGGTTAGCGCAGCCACCGTTGTTCACAACGGCACTACTAGAGAAGATCTAGCGCATATCGGCGATGTTGCCGTAGTTCGTGACCGACCAACTTCGCGATCTTGACTTTGCGTGGGACTCCTCTTATGTTGATCTTGATCGACTAGGCTCTGACAGGACGAACCTTGACCTTACGGCTCAAGTAAAACGGGTCTTGGCCTATTGATTCTGATTCTAATTCTGATATAATGCTCTCCTCTCCTTGGGGCTCTAGTGAAGAAGTCCCTGACCGTGGGGCTCTCTCAGTATTGAGTCATTTTACGTAGGGATGTCAACGGTACAGTTAGAGTCAAACTCACTAAATTGATCCTACCCCAACTGAACATAAATGATGTATGTTTACTGTGACCCAAATCGTCATCCAAACTGTATAGAATCTAAACCGAAAACACGTTTCGGAGCAGGTCGCATTTTCAGTTTTTCTCCCTTTTTTTCTTTTCTTTCCTTCCTTGGTTCCTCACAGAATGGGCTTACCTCATTCGACGAACACCGCCAAAAAATCCCGACCATCCATTTGTTTGAACCATAATTCATGAAGAACAAGACGAAGAGGCTGCCGACAGCGGCGGCGAGGAGGAAAAGGGGACAAAAGAAGCAAGTCCTTGGCGGTCAAGATGATGGGGCCGGCTCGCAGGGACTTGAAGAGGCAGGAGCTGCCGACCCCAAGGGTCAATAGGAGGGGCATCTCGACCGGGGTGGAAACTTCGTCACGGTCAACGCCGCCCACGTTCCCGTCTCCTCTGCAGTGTCTCCCTGGATGTTTCCTTCGCACGACAGCGAAGGAGGGAGAGAGACCACAGAGCGATGGAGAAGGTGTTTAGCGAGAGATAGAGAGAGAAATGGATTTGAAGGCAAGTTTTGTGTGACGAAGAAGACGCAACAAGTGAAAGGAAGGAGAGAAGCGATGGGCAATGAAAACGATTTTGGGGAATTCTTTCTTTTTTAAGCTTAATTGTTTCACTGAAGACTGAAGGGTTTCTTACGTGTTTCGGTTCCGATGTCCACTTTTTAAACACACTATCCGAACCAGAAAGACACCCAAACTGAAAAGACCCGAAATATTCGCTCGGTTTGGGTTGGTTTGGGTTGATTCGGGTATTGTTGACATCCAAATTTTAAAGGAGGTTCGCAACAGGTATTTTTGAGACCCCTAATTTCATGCAATCTTAATGCCGCATGTTGGAATTTAGCTCATTGACACAAGAGCTTTGTCACTAATTTCTTGTTTAGCTCAAATGATATTTGTTCGGCATTATGATGGTTGTATAATAATGCTGTACTAGACAATTTGAGACACTTTTACTAAGATACAATATGTACAATTGATATTAATTCACAATAGACATTTTTTAGTGTCACGCCATATTATAACATTGAAACTTTAGCTGGAAGCCTACTTAAATAGAAGTAATATCGAGATGGCCAACCGGGTAGAAAAGTGCTTATCTATACATCAAGGACAAAGTTACAACGTTTGACATGGGTTAAGCAGAAACATATCATTTCTTGAGTGAATTAAGCTAGAGGGTCACAATATGGTATTACACTCAATTAAAATAGTCTCTCGCAACTCTTATAATCACCATTTGTGAATGATGAAGACCTCACTGACTTACGACAATTCACTCGCTTTCACCTCATACAAAATACCTAAACAGCATATTTGCTGAAATGAACGTACTCATTTTATTTTGCTCTCCCTCTCTCACTTGTGCGAAGCCTATTCTCGTTTCTCTAGAGAATCTCTCTGGCTCACCTCAAATGCTCCTCCTATTCGATAAAAATTGCCGCTCTAGAAGCGCTAGCATTGCCCCAGATTCGGCTCCATGAAAAGCGTGCGCGGCTGAAATTGTTGAAGAAAACTCTACTTCATCTTATCTTCTCCTAGACAAAATCATGACAATTAGGATATCCATTGTATGAGCTTGGTCGTCATAGCCTTAGGAATAGTGGTTCACTTTTCTGCTGCCAAAAACCATGCGCCCCTTGAATCATGGTTCCCCCAGTTCTTCACTAAGGCTTCTGCGCACGGCAAGTACTGCCAGCTTCGTTGGAGTAGAGGTAAATTCTATACTCGAGGCAGGGCATTCTGGCCATTCAAACCATCTTAGCTCATGAGGCAGAGAGATACAACCTCGAAAACTAGAACGGACATTAATCATTATGAGGAATCTCAATTTGTTCAACTTTGCAAAAGCATTACAATCAAGATTAATCTCTTCTGGCTTTGGTAGGTTCAACACTATGGCTTTTACTGCATCTGTCGCCTGCACACATACAAAAATATGATGGTTCTAGAATAACTAGTAAACAAAAAATCATAGTACAATCCAAGCTCACAATTTTTGATTGGGCAAGGAGGAACAAAAATCTTTATGTTCATATCAAGTACTCTTACCTCATTTTTTGATAGAACCTCAGCTGCTTCTTCATGTCTCCATAATCTACTACGTCTCTCGGGATTATCAGGAAACTTGTGAAGAACAATCTCCTTACCCATCAACTCAATCAAGCCATGCACTTTTAGGGTCCCATTCTCATCCCATATCAAGGCTCTCCCAATGAGATCATCTATTTCAGCAGCTGCCTCAAAATCACAACTTTCAAGAACACGTTCAACGTACTTTCTACTCCACCCATTAAAGAAGCAAGCAATGTGGAGAAAAATCTCCTTCCCTATATCACCCATTCCATCATAGCTTATTTTAAGCACATTATTGATGCCCGGGATAGGGCTTCTGTTGAACTTATTCAGTATACTTTCCCAGTTACATTGTCTACTAGTACATAAGGTAGAACCCAACACCTCCACTGCTAAAGGAAGGCGATCAGTATATGTGAGAGCACTATCTACAAGAGCATCCTCTATTTCTATGTTTCTGTTTTCCAGAGCATACTTCTTAAAAAGTTCACGAGCTTCAAGATAATTTAGAGCTGTAACTTCATAGGTAAGAGCTTGGTTTTGGAGCACACCCACATTCGTTGTTGTAATGATTATCCTACTTCCCTTACCAAACCAATCAGGCGTTCTGGCTAAAGCATTTATTTGACATATGTCATCCACGCCGTCAAGAATAAGGAGAACTTTTTTGTGACGGAGTCTATCTTGTATCAGATTAATTCCTGCAGGCTCACTAGTCACGGTTATTTCTTCCGTCATTAATATCTGGCGTAGCAAATTTTGTTGCAAACGAACCAATTCCTCAGAATCTCTCCGAGTTCCTCTGATGTTACCGAGAAATGTGGAACCTTCGAAATTTCTGAAAATAGAATTGTAAAGGGCTTTGGCCAAAGTTGTCTTCCCCATACCTCCGATTGCCCATAATGCAATCATGAGACGTTCATCCTGAAGTCCATCCTGACTGTCTATATGCAACTTTGTTTTTAGGTCGTTCACTCGGGAATCTATGCCAACTTGATATTTGGCAACATCCAAGGGGCTCCGATTTAGCTGTATCGAGATCTCCTTTACAATGCTTTCCACGAACTCTGCTTCATCTCTGACAGAAAAGAGAGAAGAAGTTGAAAAGCTTTCTTAAGTAATCCTAGCAATTAAGATGTGATTTTTCTTAATTGACAACCTAAGTGATTTCCAAAACTTTACAGTTCTCAGTTGGAACTTCATCCTAAAAACTTCAGATGACATGCTTGGGCGTTGGCTCATGATCCAGCGGCCATTGGGTGTTCAATGCTGTTTCGCCTCCGCTGATTCTCTCGGTGTCTTAGGGAGTGGCTTATACTTGCAGGGTATTTCTATATTAAGACACTACGATATTTCCTAGATTTTATTTGAGTAGAATAATGACCTGTACTTGTATTTTTCAATATATATTAGTAGAATGACAACCGGTTGTATTTTTTGAACCAACAAGGTAAAAGCTATATTTATTAAAATCCCCCTTTTTATTTAAGGGGTGTTGCGATTATGCATATCCTATCATATTTTTACGTAAACAGCATAATTACGCTAATTTATCTAAAAGATGCCTTTTAGTAAACCTGCTCAAACTCCCTGCTTCCTAATTGGATGGGCGTTCCATTAATGAATTCCGTGATGACCCCAAAAAATAATGCCGCCAGTTAGTATCAATTCTTAGAGTGAGAAATTCTAAATGAAAAGGGTGAAAAATCTACTTACCATGCAAAAATGAGCAAGGGGAGAGGCCAATTTACAAACAAAATAAATGCATCAAAAGGAGAATGATTGGAAGCATGCCCCTCATGGTGGAAAGTGTTGAAAAAATTATAAAATAGAGCCATTAAATGCTGCATAGTGGAGAAAGGGGTGGGAAGGACCGGATTGGGGCTAAAAAATGCCAGCGAGGCCCCGTCCAACCATGGTGGGCGCTGCGCCTCACGTAGGCTGCACTGTGCAGACCTACACGCGCGGGCTAGAGCTAGGCCTTGGCACTTGTAGCCCAAGGCTGGAGCACGCATGGCTCAGCAAGACACTGCGCTCTTGCCATGGTGAGCGGGGTTGGGTGCCGATGGTCCAGCTGCTGGTGCATGTGTGGCCCACACCGACAACATGTGGCCCGTGAATTTGGGACTAGCGACCTAGCGCCAGCACCACATTTAGATATCGTTGGAAAGATCTTGACAATTGCTACCCAGTTATGCCCTTTAATCTAGATTTCAACGAAGTTATATGTGGTCAAAGTTCTAAAAATTTTAGGCCAAAAATAAGATATATACACTCCCTATAACATCCATATGAGATGTTTCTCGAAAGTATTTTATGTGATTAATAAACCTGTCAATCACCATTATGAGTGCTCTATGAATCCTACTCGGTGCCATGTTACCTTTTCTGGATGGAGTTAAGACAACCCCCAAAAATTTTCTATGTTTCTGCGTTTAGCTCTAAAAGATAGAAACGACATAATATTTTTTCCCAAGTCACAAAACGAAAGGAAATGGTCTACATTAGCAAACACAAGACGATTAAAAGTTGACTGGCAATCTGCTTACCTATGAGGGAGGAACTCCCACCCTGACAAACTTCCAGCGTGATTAAGAGCTTTTTTCCATTTCTTCACAACCTCCGAATCCTTTCCGTACTTGATTTCGTGGTTAACAAAAGCTTTTTGGTAATTCGTTCCTCCTCCTCTTACTTCTTGGTAATTCGTTCCTCCTCCTCTTACTTCTCTGGGTTCTACTTTGTAAAACACTGGCAGAACAATGAGGTCACCTGTCTCCTTGCGCTTCATTATCATGTCTAACTCATCCAGACACCACCGTGAAGAGGCGTAATTCTTGGAGAAAACGATGACCGCGATGCGTGATTCCTCGATCGCCTTCCTAAGCCCTTCTGATATTTGCTCTCCTTTGTTAAGGTTCTTGCTGTCAATGTATGTGTATATTCCTCTCCCGTTTAGAACTCTGTAAAGATGACTGAGGAAGGTATGGCGGACATCCTTACCTCTGAAACTCAAGAAAACGAGATAAGAACTCTTCGGTTGTGAAGGAGAGGCCATTGGAAGCACCAGAAATAGGAGGTCAAGAATGAGTGATTCTCTGCTGTGTTTGAGGCGGTTTGCTCACCGTATGATCCCTGTTGATAGATTCTTAATCGATCAGAGAAATGGTTCCCGATCTCTGCAGTATGCAGATGCGTGACTTTTGATTTTTGGGTCAACAAAAAGAACAAAGATCTAATTGCGAGACAAATGGGGAGGGGGCCAGCGGGGAGCCGCCCCCTTTCCGAAAAAAAAATTAAAATATAACATTTAAAGATATTGAAATATTTTTTTTTTCATTTTGTTTACATTAAAATGATTGTATATGTTTGATTTTCTGAAAATGAATAATTAGGAAAAGATTTATGGTCAAGGAAAAAATGGTAGTTAATAGCCTATTTGGTAACACTCCAAACAGTGTTTAAGTCTATTCTTTTGTTCCCCAAAATTAAAAAGAAAAACATGTTAGTTGCCAACCTTAGCCTCACCGACCTTACCTTGGTTGGGCGAGGTCGAGCCTTGCTTGGCCTCGCCCAGATTTGCGAGGTTGAGGCTCGCGGTGGCAGTGTGAGCCTCTAGTGAGCTTGACGAACCTCGCTGCCGATCACCGGCCACAAATAAGGAGGAAGAAGAAGAGAAAAGGAAAAGTAAAAAAAAGAGATAAAAATATAATAAAAGTATTAACAAATTAAAAGAAAGCAGACAAATTTAAAATTTTACAAAACACATTTCTATTTCAAGAATAAAAATTTTGGATAATTACCAAGCGCCTTTAAAAACTCAAAATTGTTAGAAATAAAAGAAAAAAATCATTTATGAGCAAAAATTATTCTTAAAAACAAAATGGTTCCAAACGCACCCTTAAATATAAAGAAAAATATTTCTCTATCCTAAAAGGAATAATTCTTCTCCCAAGCCCATTTTCCACACATATTCTCACACAAAATAAAGAACTATTCTAGTAGAGTTTTATCAGCACCAAGAGATCGCATTTCCTATTTTTAAAACATACTATTTTAGGTTGCTTGATTTTGATAATAAAAAGGTAAAATATCTTTGTTGTGAAAACTAGTGATCAAACAATAAAATATATAGAATAAAAAAAATTGGACATCGGATTTACGTAATTTGGTTGTAGTGACCTACGTCTATGAGAAAAACAACGATGGATTTCACTTTAAATCAAGCAATATATGAAGATGCAACCACACTTAAATCACTTAAACACTCTTAGTGTTTTCTAAACCCCAATTCACATAGTGTTTAGCTCAATAATCCTTCACAAAATAATCTCTCAATCTCACTGAAGAATTATACATAAATTCTAACCACAAGAATTTAATTGACTTTAACACACTTGGATATCTTGGGAACGTAATTCATAAGCGGCAGTTCCTCTTTCATCATCTCTAAAGAGCATCCCCTTCTTTTATTTATATATATATATATGAAACCTACTTGAATTATGAAATTTTCCTTTTTCAAGATCAAACCGAAAATATATTTTCAATAATCTTAGACACGGATTTCAATATCATCTTAATTTTTTATGTTAGGAACTCAATGAGCATTATTTGTTAAAGTATGATCTAAATGTCAAATTGTTTTCTCCGTACATCACTAAATAATTAAAAACTAATTCTTTAAAAGTAATTTACACCAAGCATATTTTCCTTCATTAAAAAGCTTTACATGAAACAAACACACCCTAAAGTTAGCTTTTCTATCCCTCGACTATTCTACCTCAGAGGATAATTTTAAGGGCACACTTGTCAAAGAGGCCTGAATTTTGTTGTATATAAATCTCTCATTCCGGAAGATCATAAGGGCACACTCCACTTAAATCTTTCAGGTGCATTCAAGATGGAAACGGAACTTTACGTTAGTTATAAAAATCGCCTCTCACGGGCTTAAGAAAAAGACATTTGTGTACTCTTTACATATTAACAAAGTATTGGGAATAATCAAAGCAACGCAAAAGCAAATTACCAAACTACCCTATACTATCTTTGTTTCATTTGAAAGAAGCATACCAATAATGAGCACAAATTGTATCTACTCTTAACTTGGTAAAGTAACATGTAGTCCTTGACTCATGTGTACAACAATCCTATTCATTAGTGGAACAAAAGTCATAAATGTTATTTACACAATGCAATTAAGTTCTAAATTTTTCAATTGATTCAATTGAGTCTTAAACTTTGTTAAAATGCAATAAATTCTTTCCGATAAATAATATATAAAACTGCTTACATGTCATTTATATATTGCTTAACAGTCATCCTTAAATTAAAATTTTCAACATAAGTTTAGGATCTAATTACATTTTCTTATACATATTTAGGACTAAATTGAATAAATTGAAATGTTTATACTCAAATGCACGTTTTGATAAAGATATAGGACTTGATTGAATTAATTAAAAGATTCATGACTCAATCACATTCAATACATAAAATTTGGGGATTTGCGGTATGATTTTCCCAATTTCTTCTTACTATATGGTTGTAAGAGAAAGTGATTTAGACGTTATGTGCATGCTTTCAAAGATGAAGCTTAGGATACTTGAATAAATTTGTGACAAGTTATTGACTAAAGGCGGTAAATTTTCAACAAGAGAACAATAATTTCCCTTATTGGACTAATTAATCAACTTGATTATCGCAGTTTCTCAACGAGACCTCGAGGAAGTTGGGGAATGTGTGGGTGACGCATATTCCTTCTCAAGGAGGTGTTTATTTCTTAGACTAGCTCTCCTAAACTTTGTCAATCGTGAATTGAGTTTCCATTTTGGAGTCATTTATCATTTGACTCACTACTTAGAGTCAAAGTAGCACCGACACCGACACACAACACATGACACGATACACCAACACATTATTTCTCAAAAAATAGAGAATTCTAACACGTTGAAACGTGTTTATATTAAATGTATATTCTATATATACATGATTAATTATCATTTTATGAGTATTTTATTAAGTTAATTTGATTCAAATTCACAAATAAATAAATAATAAAAGAGCCAATAATGAATTTACACTAAAAACATATTTTTAATATCATTCATTGTTTTAATTTAACAAATTCAACTTCATTCAAATAATCCATGTAACTTGGAGGAAAAAAAGAAGAAGCAATCCACATTCAAAACTCGCGTGTCGAAGAGAAAAAAAAAAAAAAAAAAAACTCGTTGGGGGAATTGTGTATCACAAAAAGTGAGAGTTAGAAAAGAAGAGAAAACTAGAGCTTTTTTTTTTTCTTTCCCCCTTTATTATTTTTTTTATTTTTTATATTTACTTTTAACCCCTCATTTGTTGAAATTTTTTAAATTGATTATGTACATGTTAGAATCACATATCAGAATTCTAAACTCGTGTGTCGAAGTTCCGAACTCAAGTATTGAAGGAGTTAACCAAGTGTCAGATTTTTCGACACATGTTAATTGAATGTTGAAGAGTGTTGGATTGTTTGACACGATGAGAAAGCTCCTAGAGAGTATCAGTGCTTCATAGTTTAGAGTAGTGTTACATGTCTTTGCCAGTGCCTTGATCCAAGTTTATCCAGGTCACTTCATCCATGGCTGCTTGAGTCACCCACCTATCCATATAGGGTAGGAGTGAATTGAATTTATCAATTTTTGAATTTTTTTTCCATGACTTTCAGGTGGTGTAATTGTTAATTATATGCCCTGAAATAACCATGTAATAGTTACATGTTAGGGATTTAAGTTGCATTATTTATTTAATGGCAAATAAATATTCATTTATTGTCTCATTTATATGAATGAGTCAATAAGATCCGTTATAACTAAACATATTCTTAAGGTGTTAAGAATATATATGACGGGTTTATAGTTGTATAAAGTCTTTAAACAATTCCCGATCGATGAATTTTTTAGAGAATATTGATGATCCCATTGAGACTAGTGTGTTCTTAAGCTTCACCATTGAGTATTGGATGCCTCAGGGGATGCTGATGATAATATGCTCACTTATGAACCACAACCATCCAACATACAAGTCAACTAAGTGCCTTGGGTATAAGAATTTTACACAAGACCAAAACATGAACAATTATTTATTAACTTTGCTAAAAACTTCTATGTTGCAAATCATTTTAAGCATGTCATGTTCAGTGAACTTATTCGAGATAAAAACTGACGCTTCATTAAACCATTTATGTAGTTGATAGTCATAGTTTGTTCACCTATGAAGACACATGCACATGCAATAAGGAATCCATCTTCTTGTTATATATGTAGATATACAAGATAGAAAATCAATGTCTTATACAATCTAATCATAACATTGTATTGAAATCCTCAACTGGGGTTGTAATCGAGAATGAATGGTTTATGTCTCGTTGAAATACATGTTAGTTAGATGTGGACATATGAACAAATTGATGGCTTGACAAGCAATTCCATGACCTTTGTTTGATTAGAATATGATAGCCAGAATGATTGGATTATATGATCGTCAAAGCTGACAAGTTCATTATGTTCTTAAAATATTCACATTGTCTAGGTAGTCATGACGTATTACCAGGTGTCACTCATATTTGATAGGAACGGAAGATTGATTGGGACAACCAATTCTCTTGGGTATATTAATGTGTTAGTACAAGTCATATTGCCAACTCAGTGATAAATCTATGAATGCTATACACCAAACTAATTCAAAATGATGTTTGAATAGGAGAGACAATATTGCAAATGTATTTACAATTGAGGCAATCAAATTAACTTGGGCTGAAAATCTAAGTTTTGAAACGATTTCAGACTTTACGGTCGAGTCAAAGATCTGAAGCGAGTTCAAATTCAACGGCCAAATTAAAGATCGAAAATGAGTTTAGATTCAACGACCAAATTAATGATTTGAAGTGAGTTTAGAAATCAATGGCGACATTAATAATTTGAAGTAAGTTTAGAATTAATCGTTGTATTTATGATCTGAAGTGAGTTCCGAATTAATGGTTGCATTAATGATCTAAAGTGAGTTCAAATAATGGCCAAATTAAAGATATGAAACGGTTTTAAACTTAATGGCTAAATTAAAGATCTGAAATTGTTTTAGACTTACCAACTACATTAATGATCTAAAACGATCTTAGAATCAAAGTTTTATAATCTAAAACTATTCCACATACAAATGACCAAATTAATGTTTTGAAATAGTTTCGAACTTAATGGTCAAATTAAATTTTTGTAACATTTACAAAGTTAATGCTTCAAATATAATTTTTTAATGGTTGCAAGATTAATGCTTGAAATAATACTCTGGAATGGTTATAAAAACATCCAAATTCAAAGTTTGAAACAAGTTTAGACGTTATGAGTGATTGATGCTTTGAAACGGTTTTGGAGTTAATGAGCCAAATTAATGTGATCTAAGACTAATTATAAGAGGTAATCGAGAAAGAGGACCATGAGATGGTTGAGTCAAAATTAGTCACCCATGAGAGCAATTGCTAACATAATTGTAGTGGTGAACTCTCTCATTTTTCTCTACCATTTGATGCAAGATTGGTGGTGTGTCTAAAGTAGAGATCCACCATTTGTGGGGTTGAAACTGAAGTACATCAGAATCAGAGTACATCGGAACTAGCATTGTGAGCAAATTAGATCAGATGTTCGTAATCAGAATTTGAAGAATGTCAGAACCAATGTTACAAGGACACTAGGCATTTGCGATCTAGATCTAAACCAAATATGAATAACGTCAGAATTAACGCTACAAGAAGACTAGACGTTCGTAGTCAAGATCTGAAGACCGTTAGAATGAAGGATATCAGATGTTTGTGGTATGGACCTTAAGAACATCTTAATCAAACTTTTTTGGCATGGTTTAAGGGTAATGTGATTAGCCTCCTTTTAATTATATGCGCTTCTTATTAAAATGCACAAATAATGTTTTTGAGATATGTGTATGGGCTTTTTTGCTTCCGTTGCGAATCGTTTTGATTCGATTTTACCTATGCATTTGTATATGTTTTTTGAAACAAAACCCAAAAGTAATCTGAAGCACTTGCAACGTTTAGTCTTGCTAGGTAATGCTTGTAAAGCTCTTTAGGGTTCAAATTCTCCTATCCTAATAGTTTCTTGTCGTACATTGCTTGCACCGTTGTTGATCAATACAATTGAGTAGAAAATTTCGCGCAGCTTGGTTTCTTTTGTGCTTACAAACGATGGTGTGAACTGTACATGTGCCCTTGAGAATTAGAGCATTGCGTGCTTAAGTTAGCCACTGTACTACTCGCGATCGAGATAGAAAATGTTGGGACACTTTCCATAGTAATTTGATGATCCCAAAACTATTATGGGTTCAATATCTATTTGATAGATGTAGATGTTCGTTATGATGAAGTCGGGATAATCTCAAGAACATTATGATAATATTGACGCTTTCAGTAAAGTTTAATGAAGGACGTTCACAAGGATGTGGACGTTGACAAGAGGACAACAAATCTGACATGACAAATAGTTTATGAGAACTTGGAGGTACCAAGTTCAAGTGACCATCCTAGTAAAGTCTTTGGACACTTATATGTTCAGGAAGACCATTGGATGATATATCACAAGTCGATCCGGGAGGAATTCAATTGATAGCACCAATGGACTGTCAACAAGGGCATGTGCTGCTATCAAGTGATGAGGAACAATGTATCGTGCAACTATTGTGATCCACTTGGCCCATCTCATATGGGGTCTTATGGTTTTGTCCTTGGGCATAAAGATACGCACTTCTCATGAGGTCACCGCTTAAGTTTGGAGTTTCAAAGCAAAGCTTGCAATTACATCAAAACGCATTTCCGTAAGTTAATTCCAGTTTTTACATAGATATCCTAGGCATGCTCTCCCCCCTATTTAGTGTACAATTCAGTTTATTCCTATCATCTTCGCCATCTTAGAAGTCTACTAGGAGCCACTCATTGTTCGAGCCCTCTGGCCCTAGCGACCATTCCCCACCCTCGTTGTCCGAGTACTTAGATTTTGTAACCTATAATTGATTTTCTAGTGAAATCCAGCTAATAGACTATCAACGTGAGAGAATGGACGTAGGTTTAACATAAGCCAAACCATTATAGTTATTGTGTGAATTTTTCTCTATATTTTAATCTCTTATTTATTATGTTCGATAGTTTATTACACATAGTAAAAGTCTGATCAGTGCATAGTTCATCTTCAGATGTTGTCCATTTGCAATATTGAACTCGATTGTTTTAAATTACACTAATTCACCTATTCATCCCCTCTAAGTGATAGTACTAGCCCCAACATAAAGCACATCAACACCCAAGAGATACAACAATATATCAATAAAAAAAGGTACATGATTATTCATAGGTCCACCGTTTGTGTGAAAAATAATTCAATGGTGAGCATGTAAGTTATGTCTTACATCATCAGTTGACCTAATAAAGTCTATCAAGATATATTTATATAACTTCATATGGTCAATATTCTTTTTATGATTTAGAGTAAGTGAGGGTAAGATATGAACATTATCTTTTTTCTTGTTGTTAATTTTGTTACATGATTCAGATTAAGTGAATGTAAGTTTAATTGAGTATTTATATTACTGATGTTTCTCTACTATTTAAGTAAAGTAAACACAATATCAACTAAAGAGGACAGGCATAGCTTATTATGTTTTTTTCTAGTCGATGATGGTCGAGAGCATGTAAATTATAATTTATTTTCAAATAAGATAGACTTGTATCTAATATTTTTATTGCCGAACAAATCGAGAGGTAGGAAACAAGACAACACGAAAGTGACTGAGTCATATTAGTATAAGGTATATCATGTTGATCTGTTTATAATTTATTCCTTTATACTCTGTATCCTGTTCATGTTTTTCTTGTATAATTTTTTTTTGTAAGTGATCCAGTTTTTTTTTTTTTTAAAAAAAATTGTAAGTGATCCAGTCTTTCTAATTTAAACCTAGAAGAAGTTCAGATGCCGGGGAAGATCACTCAAAATGTTATTTTGAAAAAGAGAAGGCTATAATCGGTATTGGGAAAAGGTTGGAAATACCGGTGTATTGGAAACGCTCTTGCACGTCTATATATGTACAATAATTGGAAGTATTTCAATTTCGAAGGGCGAGGCGACCCACACACCAAGCATGTGCTTACAGCTCCCCGTCGACAAATGATTTGTCAATAAGCTATTTAATCAAAGGTACGGCATGAGTCCGAGCCCAAGTCCGACTCGTGAATAGTGATAGGCATTTTACCCGGGAATATGAAATCAATTTTGGCAAACCCAATGACACTCCTTTTTTTGTACTTTCCTTCTGATAATGTCCAAGTAGAATTCCATTTCCTTTTCTTTTTATTACGTTTCATTTGCATTTCACATACCCTCAAGTAACAGTAAGGCTGATAGGTCCCAGTTGAGTCCAATCCCACCTAAGAACCGATCCACAGTCCAAAGAAATCGATTTCCCATTCTCTTTAAAATCAAGCATTTGCTCTTTTTCCACAAAAAAGATCAAAATTATACATCACACGTTTAACAAATACCCAAAAAACCAAGAAAGGCGCATTATGGAGTATGGGTTGACTTTTATTCGCAACTCCTCTTATAGTCTTTATGTGATTATTCGATGTGAGACTCTTGGCATTCGCATGAAAGGCTGGAGTCACGATAATAAAGACGAGCCACTAATCCTTGGAAAACTGGACACCACAAATGGGAACGCAAAGTTTGTAAGAGGAGTTGTGCATAAAAATCAAATCATGCTCCACTCAAAACATGTCTTTTTCCACTTTTTATCTATAAATTTGCATCTCAACAACATTGAGAAACCGATAAAAAAATTGACCAATTAGGAGTTAAAATTATTTGTTAAATGTTTTTGAAGAAATAAAATTAAAATTTGAAAAAATAATCGGTTTAGTTTGGACGGACCTCTTCAGGCCACAACCGGTCGGTCCAGGAATCCGGGCGGTTCCTGCCCTATCGTCAAGTAAACCTAAGAGGGGAGTTGGTGGACCAGCTATGTCTATGTGATGTATTTGTCCATATTCACTCTTTGTGCAAGGCAGCTGGCACCTGACTTTCGGCTTCAAAGCAAAAGGTGACCAGTGTGACTGCACGTGCCCATCTGCAAAGGCCATCGGTGGTGGCCCAGCACGTGCTTCCTGCTTCTTACTCATACTTAGGACAAAGAACAGTACCCGTCCGCGGGAAAGGAATGCTTGATTGATGTCCCCGATGCCTTTCCCTTGCCCGTTGTTGTCGTTGTTATGTCTGTAGGATTCCTTTTCTTTTCATAGCATGGGACCATGTAGTAAAATTCCCAGAACCTGTCCAATCGATCCGTCCATTTATATTGAGAAAGCAGAAGGCTATAATCGGTATTATGAAAAGTTGGTGGTGGTTACGGCTGTCAGTCACTATATGACTAGTCAATCAATGAACACCGATGTCAGTATACTAGTTTAATCAAAGATACATCAATCAATCCAAGTCATTCACTGGTTCCTACAGTCCCCGGCAACATAAAAAGCGATTTTTGCAACCCAATAACGCTTTTTTAATAAAAAAAAATCAATTGGTAAAATCAAAGTAGAATTGCATTTCGTTCGATCACATTTCATTTGCATTTCACCCGCCCTCATGTAAATCCAGAAAGTGAGTCGGTGGACCATAATGGTGATGAATTGTCCATCTTCACCCTTTGAGCAGGAAGCTGGCACTTGATTTTGTGCTTTAAAGCAAAAGGTGATCAGCGTAAATTCACTTGCTCGCTTCTTACCGCATACGGAGGCCTAATACCTAAAAATCTTTCGATGATGTCACAATTCTATATTAAACTTTTTCAACTTATAAAAAAATTTAAACTTCGATCCATTTTCAATTCTATCTTAATTTTTTTATCTCATAAGAAATCCCTAATTTTAAATTAAGTCCCAATTTTATTCTAAACTTTTTTTTTCAATTTTATAAAAAAACATCAATTTTTACTTAAGTCACAAATCTATTTCCAAGAAAATGTCTTTTGAAAATGAATTTCCATGTCAAAAATACGTCTTTTTGGATTTGAAATTTGGGTGAAAATTAGAGTATTATGGTTGCTCTTCTTCAATTGCTCTTAATCTTATGAGAGTTTTTCTTCTATCTCACTCAAAGATTTTTTATTTTGCGCTTAGTATTCAATCTCTCGTGCTCGTGCTTGTGCTCAGGATGCTAAAACAGCCTGTGCTCGTGAGTTTTTTCATCTCTTAGCTGTTGAGAATGTTAATGAAGGCAGATTTGGAATTCAAATAAAAGTTAGTGATTTTTTATCAGACGAAAAAAAAAAGTTTAGAGTAAATTGAGACTAGATCTAAAGTTAGAGATTTCAATATCAAAAAAGTTTAGGGTATAATTGATATAATAGCTCAAGTTGGAGGTTTTTCATGGGACGAAAAATTTAGGATAGAATTAAGACTAAATTTAAAGTTAGGGTATTTTTTAGGGTACTAGACCTAAGTTTGCAATTCCACGGGAAAGGAACAAATGGTAGAAAGAAGACAAAGCTCGGCCCTGAAAAGTTAATTTATGTTTATACGTCGTAAGATGCATCGATCGTCTTAACGTGCATAGGATTCCCTTCGTTCCTTTTTTTTCTTTTTTAAGTTTTGGTTTCTTTGGAACCTTACTGTAGGATGCGACAAATCAGTGCACTTAAATCCATTCATTTAGTTCTAAAAAAAAAAAATCCATTCATTTTATTCGTTACTAACAAAACCAATATATAAATATATTTATTATTGAAATACTTCAAATTGCTCAATGATAAAATTTATATACTTTATATATATAGACGGTCTCCTTCGGTTTATCAACTTAAGTTTTAAGATTGGACTTTTTAACTTTTTTAAAAAGGTAAATTTTATTAATGAGTGCCTCAGGGGTATTTATTCAATACTAATAATAGAAACTCTAATACATTAAATTTTTAGTACTTTGACCATAAAATTATAGTAAGATGAGAAAGTGTTATCTGAACCTTTTCAATTAGGAAAAGAACTAAAATTGGTTGAGGATAATAAGATTAGCTCAATCTTGAAGGCCAATTAAATCGATGGCATAATATGACGGTGATCCGATATTTTACTTTGCTGTTTTATCCACTACTTAGTAAATAGATGGTTATCGTTCATCTTTGAGCTAACATGATAGTTTTTGTAGTTAAAAAGTTGTTTTGGTCCGTTCTTTGATACCGATAAAGTATAGTAATATTACCTTTGGTCCCTATAGTTCAGGGAGTTCATTTTCGATTTGTATAGTTTATCTGCTTACGATACTAGCCTTTATAATATTGTCTAATTTAAGTCCTTTTGTCCAATTTTAATTTAAAAATTTATAGAAATTGCCAGGTCTGACGCCTACATCTTCAAGCCTCGAACAAATCACTTTTTTTTTTTTTGTCTCGTGCTTTTAAGAATAAGGGTTAATATCATGGAAAATAAAAAAAAATTGCTATATTTATGACAAATTTACCTTAAAAAATCCAAAATTAATATACTTTTGACAAATTTATCAAATTTATCATAAATGGTTACACTTGCGATAATTTACCTTATGTTAGTTTAGTCAAATTCTACCGTTAAATTATCATTTGGATAACACATAACAAAGTTGACTGATGTATTATTTTGAAATTTTATTCTTCATTTGTCAGTCGTCACAATTGTATCAATTTTGTGATTTTTTGTGACATTGATTTAATTTAACGAAGAGTATATTTGTTACAAATGTATTGGTTTGACACTTTTGGCAAATAAAAAAAATTAGTTTAAAGTAAATTTATCACAAATCACAAAATACCAATTTAGGGTTTTTGTGGTCATTTAGAATAAATTTATCATATGTGTACCAGTTTGGGATTTTTCGTGATAAAAAAAGTTTGGGGTAAACTTATCACAATTGTATCAATTTTGAATTTTTTGAGAAATAATCAATTTTTTTTTATTTGTATTACTTTTGACGGCAAAAAGGGTCTCCAAATTGTACTTTAACGAAAACTTACTTTTGTCGTTTTTTTCATTGCAAATACTATGAAAATGTCAAGTCAAAAGTAATAATTAATTGGCGATTCCTACCTCTAGAAGTGACTCCAATCAAATTGATAGTTCCATGAGGATGAATTTTACTGTATGCAACAATTGCATTCTCATTTTGAGCTTGGATCCGTATGCACATATCCAGGACCATTCTTAGGGAAAAAATAGATAATTATTATATATACTAACGAAAGCTTTAACTCACTATCCAATATGCAAAATATTTTGAAAAGTCAGCATCACATTGATTGAAGGGACATGTTCGTGCAGCGAGAAGGATATTAAAATCGAGTGTCGATCTCAACTCCTAAATATTAAGTGTTTTTAAAGTTCATTGGATTATCACTAACAAAACCATCAAACTAATTACAAAGACTCATAAACCCACATATATATCAACGTGGTGTATTTAATTCTTAACTAGAATGGAAGTGTGAAAATTTGTACCTAGAATCTCATCATGAATGGTACATGGTATGGTATTGTCGCAAAAATAAAGCACATGGACTCAAAATGTAAATGATAATCATTCTATTTATTTATTGTTCTATTTTCGTGAATTGGAAAAAAATCCATTTGATAACGTAATTTTTTTTTCTATTTCTAAAACAAACTTTTAGTCTAAAAATAGGTTTAAAACAAAAAAAAGAAGTATCGGGAATATATATGAGAAATAAAAACCTTTTTCATTACTCGCCCTCACTACTCGTCGGTTCCTCATTGTCTACCACCGACGATCCACCATCTACCATTTGTCGGCCACCTCCCACCATTGGCCACCTTCTCCCACCACTATCCATTGTTGTCCACCGTCCTTCATCTCCCATTGCTGTTTACTGTCTTTCATCGTTTGTTGTCGCTCATTGTCCTCCGCTGCTCAAAGGGAGAAATTTTGTATTGTTATTAAACAAATTTCTATTTCAAGACTATAAATTTTGTATTGTTATCAAAAAAATTTCCGTTTCAAGAATATAAAATTTGTGTTGTTATCAAACAAATTTCTGTCTTAAGAATAGAAATTTTATGTTGTTATCAAATGTAAATGTTTGCTCAGAAACTTGTTTAAGGAACAAAAATAGAAAAATCTATTTTGGCCAGAAATTGATTTCAAAAATAAAATTGTGATTATTCGCAACTCAATAGTCCAATCGGCTTAATTGTGACTCAGTTGTAGTCGTGTTGTGACTTTGTATAGCAATATATATTTTCAAACTATAACATCTAAAATTGAGTGGACAACTTTTTGAAAACCGTTGTAGCTGTGGAGATGCTATAGCTGCAAAGTGCTCACCATCCACCTTATAAAGAGTGTAACACTTATTTTCATGGAACTGGAGCGGAGAAAATGTACCAAACAGACGCTGGTTTTGAAAAATCTAAAAGGCGGTATTTTGCATTGGGAGGCTCGTAAATGTAGGAGCCGCATATCATTAGCTAATGCTGACCTCAATAATTCCAACAAATTTTGAATGTAAATTCGATAGGAGTTAAATTATCGCCCAAGATTAGGGGGATTAGAATTATAACCAAAGAAAGAAAAAAGGGCCAAAGTGCTCTTCCAAAAAAATAAGGATCATGAAAGTGGTTTTCCATGAAATTAGTAATGGATCTAATGCTATTGGTTTCGGTCGACGTGTTCAAGTATAAAATATGAGAACTCATGGAGCGTTGCCTCAGGCCCTCAGTAATTGGGGGTTGATTAGGCCGCACGCTGGCGCAAGTTCGAATCCCTCTGAGACAATGCCCCGATCTGACCTGAGCGTGCGGGCCTCCCGCTCTCGTACGGGGTTTACCGGTTGTTACGGCACGAGCAAAGACCACACGGATTTCCTTATTGTTATTAAAAAAATATAATTTACGCATACATACAAACAGGTACGTCGAAGGGCATACACAACCTCCTCCGCTGGAGTTTCTAGCCAAAAAAAGAGGTAAAAAAGACAAGCTCCTCCGTTTGGGCGAACGAAAAGGCGTTTCATATTTTCGGAATCATTTCGATTTCCTTCATGACTTGAGGGTCAGACTTCCAAGTAGAAATTAGGGGCAGAGTCGTTCGGGGCAAAGAAGAGATGCATCGTCTCGTTCTTGGCAACTCTTTCGCGGCGCTCGTCGCACCGATCCTTCTCTGTGTGGTCGCGCACAAGCTTCTCAATAAGAGGAGAGCAGGTGCGCATAGAAATGCGGAAGATCCGAATCCTGGTGCGCCTAGTCCTTCGGTCCCGCCCATCGGAAACCACTACGACGTGTTTTTGAGCTTTAGAGGCGTAGATACTCGAAGAGACTTCGCTGATGACCTCTACCGTGGCCTTATCGATACCAGAATCCATGTCTTCAAAGACGACGATGAGCTCCACGTAGGCGAGAGGATCGGCCCAGATCTTTTGGAAGCCATGAAGAACAGTAAGATTTTGATCCCGATTATCTCTCCAAACTATGCTTCGAGTAAACGGTGCCTTGATGAGCTGGTTCACATGATGGAATACAAGAAAGGGCGCGTTGTGTTTCCCATATTCTACAAAGTGGAACCTGCGGACGTGCAACATCAAATCGGTACCTTTGGAGACGCATTTCATTACTACGGGAGGCGTTTCGACCAAAGGGTCATGGAGAAATGGAAGCAAGCGCTTACAGAAGTCGGTTCCTTGGGGAATGGGAACGAGAGAAAGTTGCTAATGGGTACTCCATTCTTTAACCCGCACCCTGTTTACCTTGATGACATCGATCCCAATCAAATCATGATGTTTTATTTACGTCAAAAAATAATCATAATTTTTTATGGATCTGATCCATTTGTCTTAATGATGAAAGTTTTTTACTTAGAAATTTTGTTTTGTAAGCATTTTTTATACTTTGTCTATGCCATATTTTGCTTATTTCCATCTACATAAGAGCAGCACAGCAGTGTTTATTCCCACGAAAAAGATTAGGATTATTGATGATGGCTGACGCCTCTAAAAGAAAGAAGAAGAAGAAGAAGAAGGAGAAGGAGACTGTCTTAATGGTTTAGTAAAACGTTTTATAGTGCATTTTGTCTATCTTGAACATAAAATTACTTTCTCATAAATCTGCGTGAAGTAATTCAATCTTCTAATGTTTAGAAAAAATATGTTCTTCAACTGACCGTCAAACTCCACACGAGATTAAATAACATCATGGAACATAGATACTCAAAAGGGAGAAAAAATAAACTACTTCCTGTTATGATCCACATCCTTAACGGCCCACGGATCTCAAAATTTAACTCAAATCCTTAATTGAAGCTTCATTAGCCACAATCTTTTCTAGCAAGAATACGTCAGAGTAAACTTTGAAAGAAGTTATGGGTGCATCATATGGAGCAACCACGGGATTGCTTTGCCCACTTTTATCATATCAAATAAATTAAGAAATGGAGGTGGGAAAAAAATCTATAGAAGTTCCCAATTTTACCCCAGTTCTATTATTTGTGCTTTCGTTAGTTGGTAGTTATATCATTAAACTATTGTTACAATGTTCTTAAACTCATTTTATTTGACAGGCATGAGGGAGAATCCGTAAAATGGATTGTGCGAAGAGTTTTGAACGAGTTGAAGAAAGTGGTGAAGTTCAATTTAGTCGGAATTTATTGTCATGTGGAGGAGATTATGATATTGGTAAATATGAATTCTGGTGCTAGCTTGCGTGTGGGAATTCATGGAAGGGGTGGCGGTGGTAAAACAACGCTTGCTAAAGTCATCTATCACAAGCTTTCCAATCTATTTGAGCATCGTAGCTTCATTGCAAATGTAAGGGAATCATGTAAACGCAATGGCATTTTGTACTTGCAAAATCAGTTAGTAGCTGATATATTGAGAGACAGTACTCAATTTCATAATTCAGATGAAGGAAAGCGGATTATCTCATCCAGGCTTAAATGTAAGAAGGTCCTCATTGTTCTCGATGATGTGGGTGACACTAATGAGTTAAAGGCTTTGGCCGAAAATCATGACTGGTTTGGATCCGGAAGCAGGATCATTGTTACCACTAGAAGAAAGAGTGTTCTCGATATGGCCGGAGTGGACATCCAATATGAGCATAAGCCAATGGATTGGGATCAATCTTTGATCCTATTTTCTAGACATGCATTTCGGGCGGACTCTCCTCCTAGCGAATTTGTTTCTCTCTCCCATGTTGTGGTATCTACAGTGACAGGGCATCCCTTAGCTCTTGAGCTTGTAGGTTCACTTTTGTGCGGAAAAGGCCTAGCAGTATGGGCGGATACAATAGAGAAGATTCAAACTTGCTCTCAAGAGACAATAATGTCCACGTTGAGGATATGTTATGAAGCATTGGAGGAGGATCAAAAACAAATGTTTCTGGATATTGCTTGTTTTCTGGTTGGGAGTGATGCAAGAGTTGCGTCCTATATGTGGGATTCCTGTGGGTTTTATACGAGGGTTGGAATCGAAGTACTGAGATCTCTGTCGTTCATAAATATTGGAAATAATCATGAGCTCAAAATGCATGATCAACTGAGAGAGCTTGGTAGAGAAATTGTGCTTAAAGAAAACTACTCCAAACCTTGCATATCTAGTAGATTGTGGAATTATGAGAAAGCCTTCAGGGCGCTGAAGCAAAATAAGGTAAACTTCCTATTATTTTTTGCTCCCGTCGTTTATATTCTCTCGTTTTAAGTGATATTAGTCCTCAAATTAATGTCATTTGTGTTCTAGTGAAAAAAATGCGCTTCCATTTTATTATTGTGCTGGTATTATTTTATTGACGTGATTAGGAACAAAGAAGTTGCTCTTTTTTATTAAGTGTTGCAGTTTCTCCTCAAATTTTTGCTTTTGAAGTTTCGAATGTCATGACCATAATAGCAAACCCATTCATGAAGATCATGTAGAAAAACTGACCAGCGAATACGTAGATATAGGTTTTTCCAGTTTCTATATTGAAAGGAACAAAATAACTGACCCAGGTGAGCCATAATTTGAAAGTATGCTCGAAGATTAAGCCTAATGTAACTGAGGTCAGTCTTATCTTGGATGGTTGTCACTTGTCAGCTAACATCTATGATCTTTGTTAACTAAATCGAAAATAGTCATCCTAATTAATTTTGAAATTTAGTTAATGCAACTGAAATAAGTTATACGTCCTTTTTTTTTCGGTAGTATTCTTAAGTCACTTGTTCGTGCTCATTTATGTATCGTCTTAATGACTTTGATATTGGTATTCAGGGAAGGGCAAAGGGAAAGCCCCTAAAACATAAAAACTCCTCTTCCTTTATGTGATGGTATAGATGTTTGCGCTCTATTTTCTTAGCGACAAGTTAGAGACCATACACATTGTTTGTAAAGAAATGGTTAAGATAAGAAGTTAAAAACAATTACTTTTGAAGATTTGATTTATTTTAGCATGACAATTTTCAGTTATTGGGGATTGAAATTATTTAAATTTTGTGTTCCAAAGTGTCAGTGAAATTGAGGAAGCACCTCGTAATTATCTCGATAACTTTCTATTAGGGTTCTGTCTATGGTTTAATGGTGAAATTGATATATTGCATAGACTTTCGTATAAAATTTTAGGTACAAGTTCGAAACTGAAATTTTTATATCTACTTAAATATGGTAGAAATAATTGATATTATTTCACTGGGTTGGTTAGATGCAAAATTTAGGATCTTCGGTTTTTGCTTGTAGGGAACTGAAACGATTCAAGTCATTTGTCTAGAGGACGGTAACATGAGAGGATGTGCTTACAAAGGGAGCCACATATTTACAAATGAACAATTTAAAAACTTACCGAAGTTGAGGTTCCTTGACATGAGTGATGTGAATCTTGTTGGAGATTTTAAGGGCATATTTTCTCAGTTAAGATGGCTCAAGTGGGGATATTGTTCCGGAGATTTTGCAGCAGACAACTTTCATCCCAGGGAATTAGTCATACTCGATTTGTCCAAAAGCTTGATTTCAGACGACTGGAGGGGATGGAGTTCAATGATGGTATGTGATATGAAAACACATTATTTTTTCATTTCTTTTTAGTAGGTAACACTGCTAGCTGAGCCCCACAATATATTCTTACTTACAGATGGCAGAAAAGCTGAAAGTTCTCAACCTTACAAGTTGCCGTTCTTTAGAAAGTACTTCCTACCTCTCAGTTTTCAAAAGATTGGAGATTTTGATCTTCAGAGATTGTGGCGGATTGGAACAAATCGATCCTTGTATTGGAGACATGGAGACCCTCGTTTCTTTGGACTTGAGTGGATGTCAGCGTCTTAAGAAGCTGCCGCCTCAAGTGGGTAAACTGGAACAATTGAAGGAACTCCTTCTAGATCAAACTATGATACTAGAAATTCCTCCCTCCATCGGTTCTTTAAAGAAGCTAGAGATGCTTAGTGCCAAGGATTGCAAATTATTGCTTGGACTTCCGGACTCGATACGACGTCTGGTGAATTTGCGGTGCTTCTCATTGAGATGCTGCCACAAATTGACAGAGATCCCCGACTCAATTGGGATGTTGCAATTGTTGACTCGACTGGACTTGAGTGGATGTTTTGATCTGCGGAAGCTGCCCCTTGCAGTGGGTAAACTGGAACAACTGAAGGAACTTCTTCTAGATCAAATTATGATAGAAGAATTTCCTTCCTCCATTGGTTCTCTAAAGAAGCTGGAGATACTAAGTGCCAAGGATTGCAAATTATTGCGTGCACTTCCGGACTCAATTGGGATGTTGCAATTGTTGACTCGACTAGACTTGAGTGGATGTTTGTGTCTTGAGGAGCTGCCGCCTCAGATGGGTGAACTGGAACAATTGAAGGAACTTCTTTTAGATCAAACTATGATACGAAAAATTCCTTCCTCCTTTGGTTCTCTAAAGAAGCTAGAGACACTTAGTTGCAAGGATTGCAAATCACTGCTGGGACTTCCATACTCAATAGGCGGTTTGGTGAATTTGTCAACCCTTGTCTTATCAGACTGTTTTGAGCTTGTGGCACTTCCACACAGCATATGGGCCTTGCGGAATTTAGAAATTCTGAATATTAGTCACACTGAGATAAAAGAATTACCCAGTGGTATTGGAAGGCTGATTAAGCTCCGAGATTTAGATGCTTCAAGGTGCACAAAACTGAGAGGAGTGAGCAAAGGCATTTGTAACCTGTCTTCCCTGCAAAACCTTAATCTTCATGGTTGCAAAGAGCTCCTATCGTTGCCTGAACTTCCTTCCCGCTTAAAAAATTTGAGCGTCACTTGTCAAATTCGCTGTAAGAGCTTCCTTCTAGCTTCCATCAAGTTGGAAATCTTGCGAATCCTTGACTGCAAGTTTATAAAGTCACTGGATGTTTCGCAATTACACCATCTGCGGAAATTGTCCGTGGAGTTTTGCAATGATATATTTGAAATTCGAGGTCTCGACGAATTGAAATATTTGGAACGTTTGACCATCAAAGATTGTGATTTAATTAAAAGGTTGGATCTTTCAAAACCTGAAGAGTCATCTCTAAAATATATTGCTATATCTCGATGTTCGTCAATTGAGATCTTACCTGATTGGTCATCATGTACCAACTTGATCAGTCTGGTTGTGAAAAATTGCAAGAAAGTGACCGAGCTTCGAGGGCTTGAGAAATTGAAGCAACTACCGATGTTGGATATTTCTGGATGCAATAATCTGGAACGCTGATTTTCTGATTTTACGGGAAAAACATTTGACTAAAGAACATGGAACGATAGGATTTGGAGAAGACGATTGGAATAGGTCATTTGGCGAAGATATCTTGGATGAGTTTGAATAGATGAGATGATCCACATTTCCTAACAAAGGTACATATAGCAGGTTAGCTCCATTTTCTCTTTTGAGATCTATTGCCCGATTTTCATTTATATTTCCTGTTTACAATTCCTTTTAGGATTTATTACCTTTTCCTGAGTACTTCCTGGTGGACTGTTTTATTTTATTACTTAAATTCAAGTAACCCATGGGAGATGTTCATGGAAAGAAATGTGTGCTTCGGTAAAATGTTCTACTCATACTACTAGTAATGGAAATAGATCAATAGGCCTTCAAAGTGCATTATTTGTCATTCATCTTCGGGTAAGATTCCTCGCCCTATGCAAAAAAATTAACATTCTTCGCGTTTGATTGATTCTGGAATGCTGGAGTTACTGAATAAACTGATGTATAGAGCATTTGATAGCATGCCAAAGGTGATCATATAGGTTGAGAAATGCTAAATAAATGACCCTATATGGTCCTGATGTGAGGTTCTATTTTGCTATGCGTTAACCATGTAGTTCGTGACTGCATGTTTCCGAGGTATGCTTAAGAATGAATTTGAGTTGCTAAAGGAACACGTTGAGAGGGCATCCCTTAATATGCATACCCTACTGACTTCGTATGAAATTTGTCAAACCATTTGTGTTCCACATAGTTTAGCTGATTAAGGTAATCGTATGGGTCGTGAAACACAAATGCAAGAATTAACTCTTCCGCTAGTGCTGTGGTTGTGAACAAACTAGCAAGTAGGCTGAAATAAAAAAATATTGTAAATTATTTGGAGTGATCGAGAAAATTGCAACTCAAATTTTGCTGACTATGAATCCATGTTCATTTGTTTTAAATCCAGGATATAAGTAAAAGTCTAAGTCAAATGATAGAATAGCTCAAAGAACACTTCTTAATGTGTGTAGAGTCAGTAATGCCATCTGTCATTTACCTGAACTTTTGAGTCAAGCAAATTAGCAAGATGGCAGAGATGAACGAGAATGTCTTTGACAGAATCAATGCAATGTGAGATAATACTCCCTTATGGTATGCACAAGTTATTATTGCTGCATTTACCTGCTGAAAAGAACACTGGAAGCATTTCCATTCGTTGAATTCACCATTCCAACATGATTGACGCTGTCTTCCATTCGTTCTGATCTAGGGATAGCACACAATGATAAAGAAACAAATCATACTATATCCCGCAAAAAACAAGCAACCTAAGTTTGAATTCATTACACTACCTTGATCAAAGCTTATGTGGTTGATGAGGTTAGATGCCTATTAGTTGGATTGAATGAGTTCAAAAGGAAAATTACTATTGAGTTGGACAAACAAAGGTCTATAAATCTAGGGGTACTATTAGTATGTAATTTGCTGATGCTAGTTGCTAGATTGATTTTATTTCATTCAGCGGCATGATTTGGTTATTATCCAACTGGTTGTGATGTAAATGCTGAAATATTTTAAGGAGTTTCAAAGGCACTTCTAGAAAAACAAAATCATCAAAGGACCAGGAGCTCAGTGTTTCTAGGACTTCTCCAAACGCTGACAATGCATCCTTCGAATTACATTCTACAGAAGCTTTGCAGAACTGACATAATATTCATAACTTAAGAGGTTTTTTAAATATTGAAAGTCTAGCCACTTAGTTTGTAGTGCCTAATAAATCGGATGATTGTATTTCATATTGGTATCATAATTTGCAGTTGCATGAATGTCTTTTTGATCTTTATTCTAAGAGAGTTGTTTAAGATTCAGGTTTGTATCTTCATGCTGCTGTAATTTGTGAATTTGAATGGATATGGCCTTTCTGTCATTTGATTGGAATCCTTTCAAGTTAATGTTGCCATTGATGATAGTATTGTCTGGCACGGCTACCTGAAGTGGGTTGTTTATCTACAGCTGATGCTTTGAAGAATGTCAGGAGCAGGAGCTTTGAAATGACTTGGCACAGACTTGGTTAGTGATCCTCGATAGACTTCCCCCTTACATAATATGAGCAAGTGGTCTAATGTGAATTCTCACTCCTATTTGTTATGCAGACAGATTTTACAACTTTGATTCATCAGTAAAGCTATATGATGTTTGCTTGCTAAATTGGTTGGGTTGATAAAGAGCTTAAAGGTTCTTACTTTGGAAACTGCAGTCGGAGTTGGCTTGGAATGGATGTTCCACTGTGGTTGACAATCTTGGAATCAAAGATTTGTGAGATTAAGATGTTATTGCACGGCTGATTTTGCTATCAGAATAATAGAGGTTGTTGTTGAAACCAAATTTGAAAATGTTTCTGGTGTGAAGAACAAGGTTGCTAAAATCTAGGTATGTGCATTTGAGATTGTGCTCTATTTGGGATACTGAAGCTCGATTGATGTTGCTTTAGCTTGTAACAAAGGATCAGCTCTCATGCACATGCGATTTTGGAATCTGATTGACAGATTATTTCTCAAAACCGAATGCCCAGTAATTCGTCAGGTCCTTTGTCGTTAATTGGAGCAGTCTTCATTAGCTCAGATTGCTTACCTTTCCAGTTGCACTCTGATCAGTTTAGCATGGTGCACGTCCTGTTTTTGGACTTTTCTTGACCTGTCTTGATTCATCGAGTTGCCCGTATCTTTTTTTCTCTTGTTGACCCCTCGAAATATTATTTGTCGAAGTTCTGTTACAGCCTGTCGAATTTTGACCAATTTGATTTCGAGCAACTCAATTTGACTGCTGATGCACAAATTTACAAGTAGGCTCAGCACCTTGGCACCAATACATACTCTTTATATGTCTAGTCCAGTTAGGAGAGCCTTTTAGGACGTCCTTCATTTGTTTCCTACGTTTGGCTTTTATTACAGTACTCCATATGTTCTGTCTTTTACCTAGATCATAAGTTATCAATTTTCGTACTACGTTGGTAATGCACATCGAATGTCTTCTTTTGCTGAAGATCGAAATTGGAACTAATTATGGATTCTTGAGCGCTAGTATTTACCTTCATGAGCACGGCCTTGTGTTTTTAACTGGTTCTTTGGTGCTTGTGAGATGGTGTATCGCCACGCGAGGGAAAGAGGGAGTGAGATTATTTGTTCATCT